>NC_053495.1:195450182-195602682 GCF_905171775.1 Rana temporaria
AATTGTATTACATTTTGCAGGTTAAAAATACAGCAAATTGGTCCCATAATTATTGGACTCTTTTATAAGCTGCATATGTGACTCAATTACTGTTTTTCCCCAACATTGTCAAAGAGGTCAAGGGTTGATGATTTGCTTGTTCAGGCGCTTGTATTCTTTTGAGGTAAAGAAGAGTAGCCCAACTAAAGAAATGCATGCATAGGAGTACGTAGATGTAGAACAGGGGTAGACCAATTCGGTAGCTGTGGTAAAACTGGAAATCCTGTCATGGCTAATGGTCTTGCAATGCCTCATGGGACTTGTAGTTCCAAAACATCTGGAGTGCCGTGGTTGCCTATCGCTGGTATAGAAAATCCCCCAATATATATGACATTGTATTGATGCACTTCTTTTACGCAAGTCTTGCAGTTGTTGTAGGGTTTGTCCTCTTGACTTAGATCAGGGGTCTTCAAGCTACGGCCCTCTGGTTGTTCAGGAACTACAATTCCCATCATGCCTTTTGAATGTCTGAGTTTTACAATGCCTCATGGGATGTGTAGTTCCGCAACAGCTGGAGGGCTGTAGTTTGAGGATCCCTGAAGAAATCTAATAATACTCTATACCAGTGATGGGGAACCTTGGCACCCCAGATGTTTTGGAACTACATTTCCCATGATGCTCCACTACACTGTGCATCATGGGAAATGTAGTTCCAAAACATCTGGGGTGCCAAGGTTCACCATCACTGCTCTATACACAGGGGTGGTTCTCTTCTAAATATCTCATGGTCTACACCAGTGGTTTTCAATCGCAGTCCTCAAATACTCCCCAATGGGCCATGTGTGTTCTGGTTTTCTTTTACTTTGCACAGCTGCTTTAAATCGATATCATGGTATTAAGAGTTCTTTTTATCTAAGCGAAGTTCCCAAAACACGGCCTGTTGTGGGTACTTGAGGACTAAGAACCACTGGTCTACACCAATAGCTCCTTTTTAGAGGCTTCTTGTATGCTAAGGCGCTGTGCTCTTTATATAAGCAACACATATTGGTTATGTGTTCGGCAAAACTATGAACTAGACGCTGTGCGCTCCCTTTCTCTGGTTCAGCGATTGAATCTTTGTCTGCATTCAGTCCTGGAACAGAGCTAAAGATGCACTGCGTATCTGTGCATTGCGCTCTACAGCCTCATGTAGACATGTGAACCGGCTCCATAGAGAACGGTCACATTCTCATGCGAATTAAATGCAAAGAAACCTGCATCCAATTCGCATAGGTGTGAACCCAGCCTTAAGGGGGTATGCAACTCTGATTCGGTCTGTCCCTATAAGAGCCTGTTCACACCCTTGCATTAGTGAATGCACTACTCACATAATGCCCCCCTAAGGCATGTGTGTTGCCACACCATGCTGCACAGGCTCAAGCACCCTTGGAAGGGTGCTGGCTTTAGGGGTGTGTGTGTGTGTATATGTATATGTATGTATATATATATATATATATATATATATATATATATGTATATGTATATGTATATGTATATGTGTGTGTGTGTGTGTGTGTGTGTGTGTGTGTGTGTGTGTGTGTATATATATATATATACACACACACACACACACTTTCCCCTATCTTCTCTTTGGAGACATGAAATCTATTGGGGTTGATACACTAAGTGTATAGGCTGTGCATCTGCAATTTTTTCCTTGGCTCCGTAAATGGGAAGAACTTTTTCTTTGAAAGAAGACTCTATCACATACAAGGAACATTTTAAACAAATTGGAAAAACCGTATTCCTACTTGCACATGATTTGGATGATGGAAGTCGGCAGAAACCTCCCTGCAGACCAATCTCGGGGAGGTAGAGTAGCTCAAAGCTGATGAGAAGATGATCATGTATTGTGCTGCAGCATCTTACCAACCAGCTAAACTATCTTCATTAAGGAAACCTGAAATGTACTCCGATGCAAACTGTAGTTCCAGCTGCTATATCATTACAGCCCTGCAGGGGACACGGATTGCAACCATTGGGAGGAACCACAACTTGTCACCGGCCATGCCAAGCCAAAATGTTAGGTTGGTGTGGGTTTGGCCTTGAAGAGTGGACTCTCCAGTGGGAAGAGTGGACTCTCCAGTGGGAAGAGTGGACTCTCCAGTGGGAAGAGTGGACTCTCCAGTGGGAAGAGTGGACTCTCCAGTGGGAAGAGTGGACTCTCCAGTGGGAAGAGTGGACTCTCCAGTGGTTACAGCTATTGGCCAAGAAATGGGCATCTTGTATTTGCTTGGCCAAATAACTGCATAGTTCCTTCTGTGAATGGCTCTTTGTCCAATCAGGTCACTGACATTTGTTACAAATCGGTTCATTTTGTTCCACAGTAGCATTTAACAATCACCAGGCCGTAGCATGTCTCCATGTGAGGTCTGGCGTGGAATTTTTAATTTTTTTTTTTATTTCTAAAGATTTTGTTGCCAACAAAATCATGAAGTATATGAGGCCTTATTACTTGTACAGTGTTCATTAATTCTTGCCATTTGTATCTATTTTATGTACAAATCATTTTAGACATTAAAGAATGTATATATTTCAATGTTTGTTTCTTTGGGTCTTCTTATGGAGCAGTTAATAGGATTTGTGTAAACTGTTGGTGCAAACATTTTTGAATTTTTTTTACAGATCGCCGCCATTACTAGTTTAAAAAAAAAAAAAAAATAGCCATAAAACTATCCCCTATTTTGTAGACACTATTAGGTAGATTCAGTAAGAGTTAGGCCGGCTTATCAGTAGATAAGCCGACCTAACTCAGAATCTACGCCGACTTATGTTTAAGTGTATTCTCAATCAGAGATACGCTTAAACATATCTAAGATACGACGGCTTGCGCCGTCCTATCTTAGATTGCAATATTTCGGATGGCCGCTAGGTGGCGCTTCCATTGCGGTCGGCGTAGAATATGTAAATGAGTAGATACGCCGATTCACAAACGTACGCCCGGCCGCCGCAGTACTTTTACGCTGTTTCTATAAGCCATTATCAGGCCTAAAGTTATTCCATCTATTCTATTAGATGGAATAGCAATGTTAAAGTATGGCCGCCGTTCCCGCTTTGAAATTTTTACGTTGTTTGCGTAAGTCGTCCGAATAGCGATTTACGTCGCAATCAATAGGCCTGTGCGGCGTACTTAGCCGCAATGCACACTGGGAAATGTAGGCGCCTGGCGCATGCGCAGTTCGAAAAAAAAAAAACGTAAGGTCAAGCACTATTAACATAAAACACGCCCCCCTCAAACACATTTGAATTAGGCGCCCTTACGCCTGCCGCTTTAGGCTACGCCACCGTAACTTGGCAGGCAAGTACATTGTGAATCATGTACTTGCCTCGCTAACTTACGGTGGCGTAGCCTAAATTCCTTAAGCTACGCCGCCGCAAAGTTGTGGCAATGTTACTGAATCTACCTATATAACTTTTGCACAAACCAATCAAACGCTTATTGCGATTTTTTTTTTTTTTTTTTTTTAAATATGTACAAAAATACGTATCGGCTTGTATATTTTTGGGGGATATTTATTATAGCAAAAGATATTTTTTTTTTTTTTTTTTTTCAAAATTGTCGCTCTATTTCTGTTAATAGCGCAAAAAATAAAAACCGCAGAGGTGATCAAATACCACCAAAAGAAAGCTCTATTTTGTGGGGGGGGAAAGGACGCCAATTTTGTTTGGGAGCCACGTCGCACGACCGTCGGTTAAAGCGACGCATTGCAAAAAGTGGCCTGGTCATTGACCAGCAAAGAGCTCTGGGGCTGAAGTGGTTAAAGTAATGCAGTACCATATCGCAAAAAAGTGGCCTGGTCATGAGGGAGGGGGGGTGTAAAATCTGCTGGAGTACAGTAACGTGTCCTAGGAGAGCAAGGTGAGTTCAGCTGCTCAGAGGAGCTTAAACAACTGTTGTGCAATTTGAGGATGAATGGCTCCACAGTGCCTGCAGTTACATCAGTCATTGGGGGGGATTGTTTTGAGGCTCATTTACTGCTCAATACAAACAAGTAACTATCAATTTGTTCACTGTAAGCCCCCAAAATGGCTCCTCATACCAACCAGCTCATTTGCAATCACCAAGGTGTGGGCAGATGATACACAAAGACCCCCAAATGACAGAACGAACACTTCAAAAAAAAGAAAACAAAATATTTTAATAGTATTTTTTTTTTGCAGACAAAAGTCAAAAAGATAGATTAGAGCGAAAAATATCCAACAGTGCAAAAACGAGTGAACTACAGCAGCGTTCGGCTGTGAAATTCGGATAACTTACATTCAGTTAAAGCTCTGTAATGAAACATCAAGTACATTTATAACTTCATTTAAAAAGAAAATATTTCTGGAGAATAAAGGGAACAAAAACAACTTAGCTGATGCTATTTTCACACATAAAAAAAAACGCTTATCACCTATAATTAAAAAGTGGATGAAGGGAAAAAAAAAGCTTTCTGTTCATTTGCTGGACTTTTGCTTTGTCGCCGAGGGGGTGGTGGTGGTGGGGGGGGTGTAATTGTCTTTTAGCTGTCGGCTAAACAACACTTGGAGCAACAAATGCAGCTGCAATGTGATTGGTTGCTACAGAAGATCTCCATTTTGTCAGTGATGGCTTGAAGCAAGCTGAATTAATACGATTGGCTGGTAGCACAAATAAAGGCTCTCCAATGACCAGATCCCCCCTCTGGAATTTTCAACTCCACCCATCAGATTATTTCACACTCTTCAGTGATAGGTGGACAAAGTTGAGCTCTGAGCACAAAAACAAATCCTTTAATTGTATTCCTCAATAGCCACAAAAAGTGTTTGTGTGTACCAATCCCTTTTCAAACCCAGAGCTTGCCTTGTAAAAGTAGTGGTGACATCATCACTGTGCTGCAGACAGCCTATACCAGCTCCACCCACTACAGGCTGCCTGCAGAAAACTACAGGAGGGGGGAGGAGACAAGACCAGTCACGCTTTACAAGCCAAGAGAGTGACAGATGGGAGGGGCCAGCAGGCTCCACCCACTGCAGAAAACTATGGGAGGGGGAGGAGACAGAACCAGCCACCCTGCACACGGCTTAAAGGGGTTGTAAAGACAAATGTTTTCCTCTTAAATTAAAGTCTGACAGAAGCTGATAAGTAATGTTTTGTATTATAACTAGTTTGATACCTGTTGAAATCGAGCTGTTTTATTCACCTTCTGAACCATTATTCTCACTGACTTCCTGGTTTGCGGTGCGCATTCATTCTTGCTACATCATGGCCTAATGGGAACTACAGTTCCCATTAGGCTTAGCCTCCATACCTGTGAGGGATAAGAGAGCATCTTCACGCAGGGCTGTAGTCATAGGGAGGGGGTGAGCACATTCTGCTTTCCACCATGCAAAACGGCTCAGATGCTGGTGGAAAGCAAGAAGAGGAGAGACAGGAAATGGCATTTTCAAACCTGGATTACTGTATTTTGGAGGTCAAAAGGAAAAACGAGGTAAGTGATATTTAAATGCTCTAGCTTACAGCAATCAATTGATCTGATAAAAAACAAACCTTTAGTGTTCCTTTAAGAGCAGCAGTGACTGATGGGAGGGGCCCAGCAGGCTCCACCCATTACAGGCTGCCTGCAGGAAGGGACGGAGACAAGACCAGTCACCCTGCACAAGGGGAGAGTGCAGCAGTGAGCAGTCTTTATTACAGGAAGTTCCTGCACACAAGTTGGGAACAAGCGACACAAAAGATTGAAGTATGAACACACATGCCTCTTGCAGCTGAATACAAATTTGCTTAGCCTGGAGTTCAACAGAGATCTCAATACTAAAGTTCTCTAGAAATATAGGAAGCCATTAACGCTGAAATGACATTTTCATTAAACCCATAAGAAACCAAATGGAAAGCTGTCCTCAATCTAATAAAAATATTAACTCTTAAAGTGGTTATAGACCCTGGTGGACTACTCCTACCTATAGGTAAGCCTACGGGTTGAGGTAAATCAGGAGCAACTCGGTGCTATATTTCTATATAGAACTTTAGTTCTAACCCCTGTCGAGATTTTTTTTTTTTTCCCTGCCATCTGTGTCCCATTGCAGAGATTTTCCTTCACTTCCTGTCCCATAGCCAAAACAGGAAATGAGAAGAAATCCCTGCAAATTAAAGGAATTCCTTGGGGGGGGGGTCACCAGAACTAGTGTACCCATTAGATGATTTCTCCTCCGTTACTTCTCTGGGGACAACCCAAGATTTAGGATTCTCTTTTACTTTAAATGATAGCAGTAAACAGGACAAACAGAGAGGATCTCATTAATGGGGGAACAGACGGCAATAAAAACTGACATGGGGTCCAATCAATCTCCACTCTATCCAAAACTAAAAAAAAAAAAAAGTTTTGTTTTTAGTTATACTTTAAGATCATTGGGAATCAACTGGAGGAAGCTTTAGTCCTTGTTCACATTGGAGCGCATTGTCATGCGATTTGACAGGTCACATCACATGACAAGTCACACCATATTGTCGGCAATGGCCATATTCAAATTTTTGCGGCGCCGCAATTGATTTGGAAAAGTAGTTCCTGCACTACTTCAATTTGGGGTGTCACTTGCATAGACATCTGCGCATGAAGCTGCACTGATGTCTTGCACAGACATGTGGCTTTGAAATCGTGCAACTTCAGAGCCACATTCATTGTGGACGAGGACTAAAGATCAACTGATATTTGAGGCATCTATGAGGACTATTAACACTGTAAGGATAGCCATTAAAGTGAACCTGACTTATTTACTGTACCTGACCACTGCTAACAAAATGCAGCTAATGTTTATGTGCTGATCCTTTCCACCATTATCTGGGGGGAAAAGGGGACAACAATGCTGCATAAATCAGCAATGGTGTAAACAAAAAGGTTGGGAATTTAGATGGGGAAGATGAGGTGTTCCGGTTCCCTTTAGTCAATGTCAGATGGGCACTTTTAATAATATAAGTCTCTGATGTAATAAGCCATAACACGTTTGCCACACCCATGAGGAACACAGTGCCATGTACTTCAATGAGAAGCATTGTGATCCTGGTAATCTTTTTGTGATTCACTTGCAAAGTTCTCTAGCTGGGGATCCTGCAATTCCTGTTGTAGGCCAAGGCCTAGTACACACGGGCTGAATGTCGGTCGGTTCAATAAAAAAAACGTCCAACATTCGGTGTGTGTGTATGGCAGCTGGTCCGTCAGAAGCCAGCCAATGGCTGAGAACGCTGACTGGAGTGTTCTGGCGGGGGGAGGGGGGGCGCAAACCAATCAATATACGGTTACTGGGATTCTTTTTTTTTTTTTGTTTTTAACCAAATTGTAAGGTTAATGTGCACTGTATCAGTTGGCTGTCGAGTTGCCCATCAGATAGACAGCCGAATGGCCAGCTGAAGTGACTCTTACATTAGGCTGACAACGCTGCTGCTGCTAATTGCAATGCAGTGACTTAGACCCCTTTCACACCCCCCCCCCCCCCCTTTACCCCCTGACAGCACTGAGGTGGTGGGGGCGTCTGCGGTAAAGCGCCGCTATTTTTAGTGACGCTTTACCGCTGTTTTTGTGTCGCTATTCGGCCACTAGCAGGGTGCTTTTAACCCCGGTTAGTGTCCAAGGAAGGGTTAAAACCGCCCGCAAAGCGCCACTGCAACGGCGCTTTGCCGTCGATGCTTTGACGCTTTTTCAGGGCGCTATTTTTAGCATTATAGTGCCTGCAAAGCACCCTGAAAAAGCGGATCCTTTCACACTGGAGCGGTGCGCTAGCAGGACGGTAAAAAAAAAAAAGTCCTGCTAGCAGCATCTTTGAGGCGCTGTAGGAGTGGTGAATACACCACCAAATCTTTTTTTTTTAACCCTTACTGGGACACTAACCGGGGTTAAAAGCGCCCCCGCTAGTGGCCGAATAGCGACACGAAAACAGCGGTAAAGCGCCGCTAAAAATAGCGGCGCTTTACCGCAGACGCCCCGCTTAAAATAGCGGCACTTTACCGCAGACGCCCCCACGTGAAAGGGGCCTCGGTGCCGTCAGTCTGCAAACGGGAAGTCAATTTCCAGGTAAGAACCTCTGCAACAAATTCACAAAAAAAAATACTTGCAGCTGTAAGATACAATGAGCCATCATGCCGAACATTCTGGAAAATAGATTCATTTTTTACATACACTAAACTGGTGGGATCCTTGATGATCCAACTCTCCATGGACAGGAAGAGTCAGGCTCCATTCACACCAATGCGTTTTTTTTTTATGCATTTTACCGAAATGCAGGGAATATTTTTTTTTAACATGGTTTCCTATGGAACATGTTCAGATCAATGCTTTTTTTTGCGCCCCTGCGTTTTTTCTCGCAAAAAGCAGCGTTTTGCATCTAATAGAATTCAATGGACCCGCATTCCAAAACGCAAGTACTGCGTTTTTACTGCGATTTTCGGTTTGCGTTTTTTTTTTAACCCGTTTATAGCTGGTTGTTAAAGGAAATGTAAAAAAAGAAAAATTGCTGCCTAAAAAAAAAAAAAAAAAAAAAAAGCGGTAAAAACGTGTGTTGAAAAACGCAGCAAGCAACCTGCATAGGTGTGAATGGAGCCTAAGGAAAATGTTATATTTCGCAGCTTGCGTGACTGGTCTTGTAGACCAAAACTATGCGGTTAAAACTGCACTCGTAAGACAAGCCTCCCAACAATAAAACATAGAAAAGCCCCCTCATAACTCTAATTTAGCGACCCATTACAGTTTTATCCAATAAAGTCACTTGTAAATACCTTTTTAATTGATGTTTTGAGTCACATGACCACTAAATCCGGTACTAGCGCTTGTTTCTGTCCAGGCAGTGGGGTGGCTCTGAGGACGTTCCTTACATCATCTCTCTCTCCGGAGCTGAATTACACCCTAAGCTGGGAGGAGAAGTCCTGGCCGACAACACGTTATTATTAATGGACGCCGTGACGTCACCATTTACATGAATGGGAAAGGCACAGATCTGGGTGCCAACAACACTATAAAAATTCAGCGGTGGGAACATGTCGCTGTTGGCCCAGCACAGAAGATAAGAACTGACAGGATCAAACAGCTACATTCTTGACAATGAAGGAGTCACTAAAGATAGCAGATTTCTGAATAATGAAGGCTGTGTAAAGTTCACCTTTACAAAAAAAAATAATAATAATTACATTACATTTTTTTTTGCATGTAAAATATAATTTTTTTAGGAGCCTGTAAAGCATTGTACCCATGATCAGCAGATGCCACGCTCCTGCAGACTGTGCGGCTGTCTGCCCCCCTACCTCCAATACAGGCAGGCAGTTTCAGAAGGACAGGAAGCTCAATGAGCTGCCTAGAGGAGAGAGGCGGGAGCACCGACAACGGCGGCGACATGGGAGCCTATGGCTGATACCACTGCTCCAAGAATTCCCAGCCATTGTCAAGCGTTTTCTCCTCTCCCCTGCAGCTGCCACTGGCTAACACAGGGAAACACATGACTGGACCAAAACTGGCTGAAAATAGGTAAAGCATGTACATTTTTTATTTTTATATACATATGTCTTGGGGCATTTTCAGACTAGTTAGATTTTGGCTTGAAACCTATTTGAAAGCATCTACCCGTTTTTTTTTTTTTAAAGCCAGTATCTACAAATACTGCAGCTGCTGCCTTTTAATAAATAGACACTTGCCTGTCCAGCACACCCGCGATGTCGGCAGCCGAGGCCCCATCCTCGGTGAGGGAATCAGGAAGTGAAGCGTTGCAGCTTCTCTGCCCGGTTTCCCTACTGCGCATGCGAGAGTCACATCATTACTGGTCCCTGCTGTCTCCAGTGGGACCAGTGTCTTGCCCAGAAGACAGCGGGGGGGGGGGGGGGGGGGGGTGGGTAAGGCCTGGTTCACACTGGTATGATTTGAGATGTCAAATCGCATCTCAAATCGGTGGCATTTGCTGGCAATGGCACCGTCAAAATCGGTGTGACGCCGCATCTGCGGCGCTGCACCAATTTCAAAAAGTAGTTCCTGTACTACTTTTTGCGATTTCGGGACGCGATTTAGATTGACATCTGTGCAGAAACCTGCACAGATGTGTCTATAATCGGGACTGCCAGCGGGAGTAAAATCGTGCGAGTTCAGCTGAACTCGCACGGCTTCACTCCCGCAGCCCAGTGTGAACCTGGGCTTACGCAAAGGGGCGTGACTCCCTTGGGAGCCTATTCCCGGAAGTGGGTGCAAATACCTGTATTATACAGGTATCTGCACCCCCCTGAAAGGTGTGAAATGTGACACCGGAGGGGGGGGGGGTCCGAAAAGCAGAGGTTCACTTTTTGTGTGGAACTCCGCTTTAACCACCGCAGCATTCTGGAGATTAATTTTCAGGAAAAGGACCGGCATTATCCTTGTACAGATTTCTACAGGATCCAGCCCCCTGCACCACACAGGGCATACTTCATGTGTCACCAAATCTTCAGAGTTTTTTTTTTTTGCCAAACTGCGTCTTTAATAGATTAACACGTGCCTGTGGGTGCATGTAACCAAGCACAAAGGCAAAAGCAAGCATGTAGCACATAGAAAGAGATATACTAAAACTGATGCACACAGAATCTGGTGCAGCTGTGTATGGGAGCCAATCAGCTTAAAAGTTCAGCTTCTTCAATTAAACTTTGACACTAAAACCTGGAAGCCGATTGGTTTCTATGCAGAGCTGCACCAGATTTTGCACTCTCCAGTTTTAGTAAATCTCCCCCCATAGCTCTGTGTGCAACAGCACACAACACTGGATGTGGTTACAAGTGAAGAAGGTCATATCAGGTACATGTACAGTGTGCGAGGTACCCGGGTGTACCAAGGTGATTCAACACAAGTTCACAGCTAGATAATTATCCTAAAAATAAGGCATTCCTCCATAATGAATGAATGACTTGTATAGCGCAACTCATGCGAACTGAATCGCCTCTGGGCGCTTTTTCCAGCCAGAGTCTGCTTGGCTGGTGCGGTCATTTTACCCCGTAGGATCGTGACACGCTTGGGACACACAGTCATACACACAGATATACATATATATACTCCGCCAATTTTGGCCAAGATCCAATTTACCTACCAACATGTCTTTGGAGTGTCGGAGGAAACCGGAGTACCCGGAGGAAACCCACGCATGCACAGGGAGAACATGCAAACTCCAGGCAGATGGTGTCGTGGCCGGGATTCAAACCAGCGACCCTTTTGCTGCTAGGCGAAAGTGCTACTCACTGCAGGATTAGGATAAAACAGTATTCCAAAAGGAATCGTAAGAAGCATGTTACAGTAATAGCCAATATATCTTGCCATAATACATTATAGCAATTATATTTTACAATTCATATGACTTAAGTATGGAAATAAAATCTACGCAGAGTTATGGCTGAGCTTTGAAAAAGACATTTGGCATAAGAAGAGCCGGGTATAATGGAGCTCCGTGCAATGCGATTACATCTGCAATTCAGAAGTGCTTATTTGAAGCATTATGTTGTAGAAATTGGAGCCACAAAAATGAATTTCTGAAAAGCATATTTTCTTTTCACTTGATCGTCTCATTTCCATAAATAAAATACGTTTGTAAAATGTTCACTACGCAGATAAAGTAGACACGGCAATCTTACAGCGATCCATCAGCATGTCGGAAACTTTAAAACCTGTGAAAAAGCTCCGCAAACTTTCTCCGTCTTTCCCTATAATCTCCCCTCTCATTCCGATATCAGAACACCGTCCAATCACATGCCGCTCTGCCTTGGCTTCTTATACATTTGTTACTTTGATAAAATTATCCAAGCGATAAGAGAATTTAAAGCGGAGGTTCACCCTAAAAACATGTATTTAACTTTTCATTCAGCATAATTCCAACATTTACACTATGCCGTTTTTTTTTTCTGCTGTACATACCGTCTTATTGTTATTTTCCACCCGGTTTCCGGCTCCTTACTCCCGCGGGAGTAGGCGTTCCTATGCAGAGGTTAGATGATTGACGCCTTGTGAAAAACTTCCCCCCCGGCGCATAAGGCGCGTCACCAGTTTTCCGAAAGTAGCCGGCTTTATACGGCGCCTGCGCAGTCAGCTCTACACAGCAAGGCGCAGGCGCCGTATAGAGCCGACTAGCAGTTCGTCTAATTTCGGAAAACTGGTGACACGCCTTATGCGCCGGGGGGGAAGCCTTTCACAAGGCGTCAATCATCTAGCCTCTGCATAGGAACGCCTACTCCCGCGGGAGTGAAAAGCCGGCAACCGGGTGGAAAATAACAATAAGACGGTATATACAGCAGAAAAAAACCCCGGCATAGTGTAAATGTTGGAATTATGCTGAATGGAAAGTTAAATACATGTTTTTAGGGTGAACCTCCTTTTTAAATTCTCTTAACTTTCCATTCAGCATAATTCCAACATTTACACTATGCCGTTTTTTTTTTTCTGCTGTACATACCGTCTTATTGTTATTTTCCACCCGTTTGCCGGCTTCTCACTCCCGCGGGAGTAGGCGTTCCTATGCAGAGGCTAGATGATTGACGCCTTGTGAAAGGCTTCCCCCCGGCGCATAAGGCGTGTCACCAGTTTTCCAAAATTAGACAAACTGCTAGTCGGCTCTATACGGCGCCTGAGCCTTGCTGTGTAGCGCTGACTGCGCAGGCGCCGTACAGAGCCGGCTACTTTTGGAAAACTGGTGACGCGCCTTATGCGCCGGGGGGAAGTTTTTCACAAGGCGTCAATCATCTAGCCTCTGCATAGGAACGCCTACTCCCGCGGGAATGAGAAGCCAGAAGCCGGGTGGAAAAAGAACAATAAGACGGTATGTACAGCAAAAAAAGGATTTTTGTACTCACCGTAAAATCCATTTCTCTGAGTTCATAGACGGACACAGCCTTCATTGACCTTAGGGTTATGCTTCTTCCTACCAGGAGATTTAGGCAGAATTCTACAGCACTTAAGGTGTTAAAAACTTTCCTTCATGCTGCTCCTCCCAGGGGGCGTGGCTCCCCCAGGCATAACCCACACCCTGCTTTAGCAGCCTCAGTTCGTAACAAGCAGTACAAACAAAGGAGGGGTGGGTGCTGTGTCCGTCTATGAACTCAGAGAAATGGATTTTACGGTGAGTACAAAAATCCTTTTTTCTCTTTCGTTCATAGACGGACACAGCCTTCATTGACCTTAGGGACGTCCCCAAGCAGTGTCAAAAAAATTCGAGGGGTGGGAAAAATAACACAGCAAAAACAGGTTACACCCCAAACAAAAACCGGAGTTACTCAACGGAGGAACTCCAACCTTAAACTGCCGCCTGTAACACCCTGCGGCCAATGGAGGCATCCGAAGATGCACTCACATCCACCATATAAAACTTTGAAAAAGCGTGGACCGACGACCAGGTCGCAGCCTTACACACCAGTAACACAGAGGCTTGGTGTCGGAAAGCCCAAGAGGCCCCGATCGCCCTGGTCGAATGCGCCATGACCCGAAAGGGGGGCGCCCGCCCTTCAGGGCATAGGCCTGAAGCACAATCCGTCGGATCCACCTGGAAATGGTGGCCGACGAAACTGCCAGGCCCTTACTGGGACCGGACACAGACACGAACAGCGAGTCCGACTTCCGGAACGGAGCTGTCGCCGACAAGTAAACTCGAAGGGCCCGAACCACATCCAAAGAATGTAAAGTGGCCTCCTTCGGGTTCTTCGGCTGAGGACACAAGGATGGAAGAACAATGTCCACATCCAAGTGAAAAGCCGAAACGACCTTAGGGAGAAAAACGGCTGCGGCCGCAGCACCACCTCATCCTTACGGATGACCAAGCAGGGAGCCTTGCAAGACAAGGCCACCAGAACAGACAGACACCCGTCTGATCGAGGTAATTGCTACCAGAAATAAAATCACCTTTTGTGACAATAAAACAAAAAACCTCCCGAATGTCCTCAAAGGGAGCATCCCGAAGCACTGAAAGGACTAAATTCAAGTCCCATGGGGGTAATGGAGGGCGCACCGGAGGGGCCACCTGCCAGACCCCCTGACCAAACGCACGCACCCAGGAGTGCTATGCCAAGGGTCGCTGCAAGTAAAAAACAGCCAGAGCAGAAATCTGGCTCCTAACCGTACGTAAGGCGAGAGCCTGAACCACTCCCTGCTGCAAAGACAGCAGAATCCTGTACACAACGCATGTACGAGAGTGCCAGTTCATCTCCCCACACACAGAGAAGTAGGCCTTCCATGTATGAGGAAAAAACCTACGTGAGGTAGACCTCCGTGCAGGCAGCACGGTAGAGACCACCGAGCCCAATAGGCCTCGGTCCTTAAGCCCCTGGCTCTCAACAGCCACGCCGCTAAGGCCGGTGGCTGTGAAACAGGGTGGAAGATTGGACCCTGTAACAGAAAATCAATTCCCAGGGGAAGACGCTAGGGGGCGTCTGCCAGCAGACGCACCTGGTCCGCGTACCAGAAGCGACGCGGCCAATCTGGGGCAATCAGGACCGATAGAATCCCTACAGCTTCTACTCTGCGCAGCAGGCGAGGAAGAAGCTTCCGAGGAGGGAAGGTGTAAAGTAGGCGACAGCGACCCCAAGGAGCCACCAACGCGCCTGACGCGTCCGCCCACGGGTCCTTAAACCTGGCCACGAACCGTGGCACCTACCGATATAGAGACGGGACGCTAGAAGGTCCACGTCCGGAGTGCCCCACTTTCGGCACAGACCCCGAAACACCTGTGGGTGGAGAGACCACTCTCCTTGGCCCAGTGCAGTGCGACTTAGGTAGTCGGCTAGCCAATTCCGTATTCCCGGAATGTACCCGGCCGATAGAGCCGGAACGGACCCTTCGGCCCACCGAAAGGATCCGCGCGACCCCCGTTGCTGCAACAGAACTCCGTGTGCCTCCCTGATGATCAACCTACGCCACGGACGTGGTATTATCGGACAGGATCCTGACCGGTCGGCCCTGTAGATCCAGGGACCACCTGGTAAGGCAAAGCTTGATTGCTCGGAGCTCCAGAACGTTGATCAGTAGGCAGGACTCCACCTGAGTCCAGTGCCCCTGGGCTGACTGGGTGCCCCAAGCGCCCCTCCCCAACCGGAGAGGCTGGCATCCGTCGTGACCACTGTCCAGTGGCCTGCAGAAAAATGACTTTCCGGCCCGAAGCACCGGAAACGCCAGCCACCATACCAGGGGAGACATGATCAGATGACTCAACTGAATCTGGTAATCCAGAGATGACGGAAGCTAGTCCCATCGTGACAGCAGTTCCCTCCGTAGTACCCTGGCGTGGAATTGGGCATACGGAACCGCCTCGAAAGAGGCTACCAACTGACCCAGAACCTTCCTGCAGAATCGCAGAGATGACCGCTTCTGGGTCGGCAACTGCTGCACAGCAGATAGCAGAGTCTGAAGTTTTTCCGCTAGGAGAAAAACACTCCCGCCCCGGAGGAATCCAGGACCAGTCTCAGGTATCCCTGAGACGGAATCAACCCTGATTTCAGGACAATCCAGAAACCAGCCGAACACTCGGAGAGCCTGACACGTGATAGACACGGCTCCACCAATGCAGAGCTCGAAGAAGCTCGTAGGAGAATGTCGTCCAGACATCCCATGATAACAAACCCCCGCTGTCACAGCCGGGCCAGTATCGGTACGAGCACCTTGGCGAAAACCCGCCGAATGGGAAGGACACCATTGAAAATGGTCCCCCCCGACCGCAAAGCACAGAATCTCTGGTGGTTTGAGGATATGCAGGTACACGTTCATGACATCCAAGGATGCCAGAAAAACCTGACAAAACAAAACGAGGGACTTGAGGCCCAGGATCGACCGGGCCCCATCCTCCATGGGGACACAAACAGAATGGAGTAAAACCCCGAGACCATTCCAACGAGGGAACTGGCACAATCACTCCCCTGACCAGAAGATCCTGGACAGCCCCTGACGGAGTCAACCGGCGAACCGGAGGAGGCCAGAAGCCGGAGGGAAAAAACCTGTTTGGCAGACAAGAGAGAAACTCAATCTTGTACCCCAAGGAAAACACTTCGCAATGCGAAGCCAGTCTCCCACCCGAGACACGGGCGGGAGCAGACCTTCAGGCGGAAGCAGGTATGTCCGCAGACTTGTTAGGCATGCGGTATCCGGTGCGCTGCTACCCCGCAGCGGGGATTCAAGCACCATGTAGACCTACCCCCACCGCACAGGGCGAGCGAAAAAACGCTCGGAGGTAGGCAAGGAGGGTCCTTGCACAGGGCGAGGTCCCTAGCCCTTCCCAAACCGTGGGAACAGCATGCGCTTACCACCTGTGGCATCCTCAATGATGCCAGTCAGGGAAGACCCAAAAGGACCGTTCACCCTTAACGGTGATCACCAAGGCCACCTTAGAGGTCCTTCTTCCAGCTCCTGCAGCAGGAGCTTCGCCCTTTTAGTCGGGGCCTGCCAGGGCCCCGGCCAGAGCCGGCCTCACGCCGAACCCACCACCGTGAATAGGGAGCGGGCCACGGCCTCCACTCTCCTATCAGCGGGATCCTGAAATGCAGGAGCCCCTTCCACAGGCAATGTGGTGGCCTTGCGCAGTCTGGACACAGGGGGGTCCACTGGCGGAGGAGAGACCTACTTTTTTTTTTTTTTTTTTTTTTAAAGCCCCCCTCAAGGGGGTAACGGGTTGCAAAGTTTTTTGACAAACTTTTTGCGGTGCATCCCATTCCTTGTATAACATATAGTCCAAATAAGGAACACAAGGAAACACTTCAGCGATGCGTGGTAGTCTGCTGGTACTGACACGGAGGTGTCTCCGCCACATCCTCAATTTTTAGAGCCTCACGCACCGCAGAAACAAGAGCTCCAACAAATTCTTGCCAGCAACTGACTGCAGCAAAGTCATCCTCACTATCCATAAGGGTTAAAACCCGCAGCCTCTGACATAACAGAACCAGAAAAAAACAGCGATTCTGTGTCATCCCCAGAAGCAGGCTTCAGGGAGGGGGCGCTTTTTTACCCCCCATCCGGGCACTAGCTGCTTCAAACCTGGCAAGAAACCCAGGACAGCCAACATAACAGATGTGGCAGGGGGAGGGGCGTTAAGCTTGAGTTCCATAGTGTCAGCGCTGAGTCACCCACCCTGCAAGGCAGGACAAAAAAAAACCACTGGTCACCTCCTTGCTGCTATTGCAGAGCATGGGGGCCCCCGGTATTCACCACCCCACCCAGCTGCAGAGGGAGCTGAAAAACCTCAGGTGTGCTCTGATGTGCTGACTGTGATGTGTATTCACCTCATGGAAGATTCACAGCACTAAAACTGACCAGAGGCTGTGCCGAGTCATCTCCGGGAAGAATCACATCGTTACCAAGGAGATTTCCAAGATGGCCACCATCTGAGGTAAAAATTACCTCATAGAACACAGCAGCACTGACTGCTTTGTCTGTTACCTCAGAAAAAAATCACAGCGTTACCAAGGAGATTTCCAAGACGGCCGCTGTCTGAGGTAAAAATTACCTCATAGAACACAGCAGCCCTGACTGCTTTGTCTGTTACCTCAGAAAAGAATCACAGCGTTACCAAGGAGACAAAGAAAACCCAGGAGGCCCCCCTTCACAGCCACTACCCAGTCAGGGGAAGGAGGGAGAGGAAGGGGAGAGAGGAAAGCAGGGCGGACCCCTCAGTCGACCTCCCCAGGGAAACCACCAGCCAGACCACTTACCTGAGTAAGGGGCCACTACTTACCTGTCCTGCGACTACCCGGCTGGAGGTATCCCAGACAGAACCAACGTCCGTAAACGGCATGGCTGTTGGCCAGACACACTGTGACAAAGCCATAGAGACCGGTCATATGTGTGCCCTAGAACCAAAGTTCCCCGGCCGCCCCTGGAGCAATGGGGCCTGTCGTGGACGTCCCAAAGCTGAGCTGAGGGCCGGCACACGCTCGAAGGCCGAACATGGGGGGACTACAAGAGTCGAGGACCCAGCCTGTCACCCAGTCGGCTGTTGATAGAAGAATCGCAGGATTCAAAAATGCAGGAATAATAAAAAAAAAAAGCGAGAAAAATCGCCAGAAAAAAACTCCAGAGTCCAGGAACTCCAGAGATAGCCTTGACCTCCTGTCGTTAGGCAGAAAACAAACTGAGGCTGCTAAAGCAGGGTGTGGGTTATGCCTGGGGGAGCCACGCCCCCTGGGAGGAGCAGCATGAAGGAAAGTTTTTAACACCTTAAGTGCTGTAGAATTCTGCCTAAATCTCCTGGTAGGAAGAAGCATAACCCTAAGGTCAATGAAGGCTGTGTCCGTCTATGAACGAAAGAGAAAAACAAAACGAAAAAAAATAGGATTTTTGTACTCACCGTAAAATCCATTTCTCTGAGTTCATAGACGGACACAGCCTTCATTGACATTAGGGTTATATCCGCTTCCACTAGGAGAGTTCCTAGTAGGAAGAAGCATAACCCTAATGTCAATGAAGGCTGTGTCCGTCTATGAACGGAAGAGAAAACGGCATAGTGTAAATGTTGGAATTATGCTGAATGGAATGTTAAATACATGTTTTTAGGGTGAACCTCCGCTTTAAAATGTTACTCCAGCTTTTAGACTAATGCTATATGAAAAATTGACCAAAATTCGCTCGTTCAAACAGTTCGTTCGTTTTTCGAAAAAAAAGGTAATGGGCACAAAATCGATAATCGTTGGGACGTTTTTGAGCAGAAAAAACGAAGGACAAGTTTGGAAATTTTTCTGCCGAACGAACGATAAATCAAAAGGTAATGCGTTTCCCGTCCGAACTTTCGGCACTAGGTATATGTAAAAAAAACGAACCAATTTTTTTTAATTTATGTCCACTGAACGATTTATCGGTCATTACATGAGCAATATCGTTTGCGCTCACCGCCGGACATTCGTTTGGACGATTTTTCGTAGAGTGTATGGCCAGCATATTCTGTAGGCCCATTCGTACCCAATCCCCCGCGTTGCTGGTCTAATACTCCCATGTCTCTGGTTCAACGAAATACCGGCGGTGCAACCTTTTGAACATCGTAATCGTAGTCTCTTCCAAAATTCGTATTGGTTGGGCCCGTGCTTGCACCGTTGTCCACCCTCAGTCAATCTTATGGAAAGCACTGGGAGTACAAGCTCATACTCTAGAATTACTCTACATAGAAAAGTGACTTCAGAAAAGAGAGACCGAGTAGTCCATCAAGTCTGCCCATTTTTTTTTTTCCAGTTTCCATATGACTGAATGAGAATTCAGGTCGCACAGCCAGTATCTTACTGGATCGGAGATCGAAGAATGCATACCTAGTAAAGGGGGCCGAGTTGGCTACAAACTACGTGTAAAGCAAGCTGTGAGGTGCCTGTACATGCCTGGTTTAATCTGGGCTTGTGCTCGATGCCCCGGTGTGCAAAAAAAAAAAAAGCAGTGCAAGCCTCAGTAGCGGACGGAGGAAAAGAAGGGGGCACGTTCTAGGTTTGTGAACTTCCAGGTGACTGAAGAATGGAGTGATGAACAAAAGTATCTACAAACTTGTGTCCTCCTGACTTCCATCATTGTATCCAAAGCAACAAGTTTGCGTTGAGACAATTAAAATGATATACAATACATAAAAATGGCATCTGTATGGTCCTATTACTTACACCAGGCATCACTAAATTGGCAGTCCCACCTGGACCGTCGTAATCACACCACTTAGGAGCCTGGACTCTGTTTATTGCCTGGTCGACCCTGTAGGTCCCGCTCCGGTTTCCTTTCCCCAGCCGCCGCACTGTCATTCTCACAGCATGGCAGGATAGAAGGTGCTAGGGCAGGAGCTGCAAGCGAGTGGTTGGTTGCTAGGGCACTGAGCGGTCCTAGCAACCAATCACCAGATTAACAGGAGAAGTTCGGCAGCTCCCGCTAGTGGCTGTAAACACTGCTGTAAAAGGGAAGGCGGGGTGAGGAAACTTATGAAGGGGAGGTGGAGGGGGCCCAAGGACACTGCTATGGAGGGGGCCCAAGGACACTGCTATGGAGGGGGCCCAAGGACGCTTATGAAGAGGAGGTGAGGGGGGGGGGGCAAGGACACTTATAAAGAGGAGGTTAAAAGGGGCTAAGAACACTGCTATTGAGGGGGTGTTAAGGACACTGCTATGAAGGGGGCCAAGGACACTAATGAAAAGGAGGTGAATGAATGGGGCCAAGGACACTGCCATGGGAGAAGGCTAAGGACACTTATGAAGAGGTGAAGGGGGCCAAGGACACTGCTATTGGGGGGAGGGGGGTGACGGAGAACACTAATATGGGGGGTGGGACTGTGCCACAAAGGGGGGGAAATGTGATGTAAAGGGTGAGAAACTGATGTGTAAGTGAAGGGGGTTGGGGGATTGTGACATGGTGGGGTAAACTATGACACAAAGGAGGAGATTGTGACTGAGTGCAGAAAAAATGCGATGTAAATGGGGGTGGGGGACTGTGATGTGAAGGGAGACTTTGTTGTGAAGGGGAGGGGACTGAAGACCTGGATGTTAAGACGGGGGCTGTGATAAAAAAAAAAGTGGGGGGGGGACTGATGTGCAGGGGGGGGACTGAGGACACTGATGTAAGAAGGGGACTGTGATGTAAAGGATCCGAGTCGTCGCACAAACACGCAGTTCAGACAAATTTTACTGACCAGACCTCTGTGAATTTTAATTCAATACCTCTGACTTGCACCTTAATCATAAAATTTGCATGAAAACTTTGATCTGATAAAATTCGGTCTATTTGGGAAAAAAACAAAAAAACAATCCAGCCAGACTGACAGTAACTATAAAAAGCCCAATCCTGGTGGGACATTTGTGCTGCTCAGGGGTAGGGGGATCATTCTTTCTCCTCAGTGGAGGTCTCCATACTTAGGGACACTTCATTAAGCAGTTTCAACAGTTCCAGACTGGCACCACTTAGGAGAACCGCTCCATATTCCGTGAATAATAAGGCTATTGTGTGTTGGCATGGTAAGACAACTGGACCCTGTCTGGACTCCACAGAAAAGCAAATAGGCAGAAAACCTTGAGCGTCAGCTACCCGCCACATTTAAAGGGACAGGCCAAGCGATAGCTTAGAAAGGAGAGGACCATGTCAATCTCTTCAGTGTTCTAGCAATAAGACAGTTCCTAGCCCCTTTCCCAACTGATGTTGTGTCTTGGTGTTTTCTGCTCCCCTTGGATGTTCCTATTTACTGTATTTATTGGCGTATAACACTCACTTTTTTCACCCTGAAAATAGAGGGTAAACTGTGCCTGCATGTTACACGCAGGGGGGAGTGGAATTTTTTTTCCCTGAAACTTCCCTCTCAAAGTTAGGGTGCGTGCTATACGCCGATAAATACAGTAATTTTCTGTTATATGGAATATAGCTCTATTATAGCTTAAAGCGGGGGTTCACCAGTACAGAACACTTTTTCCCCTTAGATGGATGCTCGTTTTGTCTAGGGGAATCGGCTAGTTGTTTTAAAATATGAGCCGTACTTACCGTTTACGAGATGCATCTTCTCCGCCACTTCCGGGTATGGGCTGCGGGACTGGGCGTTCCTATTTTGATTGACAGTCTTCCGAGAGGCTTCCGACGGTCGCATCCATCGCGTCACGATTTTCCGAAAGAAGCCGAACGTCGGTGCGCAGGCGCAGTATAGAGCCGCACCGACGTTCAGCTTCTTTCGGCTACTAGTGACGCGATGGATGCGACCGTCGGAAGACTGTCAATCAAGAAGGAACGCCCGCTCCCGAAGACCCATACCCGGAAGCGACGGAAGAAGATGCATCTCGAAAACGGTAAGTACGGCTCATATTTTAAAACAACTAGCCGATTCCCCTAGACAAAACGAGCATCCATCTAAGGGGAAACATTGTTTTATGGGTGAACTCCCGCTTTAAGTCCAAGTTCTTCATAGTTAGACAAAGTGGAGAAAAAAAAGAAGAATTTTGTTTTTTGGTGCACTTATCCTTTTATGAAAATATTAGTTGTGACCCTTTCAAGCATCTGTCTTCGGACAAACCCTACTAATCAGTGCAGGGTGGAGGTGTGGGGTGAAGGGCATTACGTAAAAAAAAAAAAAGTCACATACCACCATCATCATTATTCAAATATCGAATCCACTATCTAAGATCAGCCACACATATTCACAAGCTGAATCCTAGAATACAAGGTGAACCGATTTAAAACTTCACCGTAAAATCAACTCTGTAGCCAACACTTTTAATTAATTCGAGTAGCGAAGAGTTAGAACCCCTGGCAGGTTTCATCACCAGAACAAAAGAGGAGGTTAAATCATCAATGGAGGGACTTGTCTTTGAGGAAAATTCTCTTCACATTGTAGACATTTTTACACCTTTAGGTCAGGAAGTGAAAATGTATGTACACCCCAAAAATATATTACTCTTATTTGGTCTCTTGGCCTGTTATATATACCATTAAATGAGTTTTGTTATATCTGTTAAAAAAAAAAAAGGGGAGGATCTGTCCACTGAGCAGGCGGATGGCTGGCTTATGCAGAGCGGACACAGTCCACTCTACTCTACGGGTGGTTGGATGTAAACAGACCGCCTGTTCGTTTACACCCAACTGCCATCCAATCTGATCAATAAATGGGGGACGTATGCCCCCATCTGTTTTTAGCAGATCAGATCGGATTTCGGCAGGTGTCAACGGACACATAGGCGTTGCCATCCGCTGCTTCATAAAAGGCAATGGGTAGCCTGATCGGGACCACCTGAAAAACCCGACAGGATTGGTCCGCCCACATGAAAGGGGCCTTAAGCTACCTTTTTGTTTTGATTTAGATATACAGTGGAACCTTGGATCCTGAGCATAATTCTTTCCAGGAGAATGCTTGTAATCCAAAGCACTCGCATATCAAATCGACTTTCCCCATAGAAGTCAATGGAAACAAAGATAATTATTTCCGCATTGACTTCAATGGAATGCAATACCACATGTGGCCAGAGGTGGGGGGCGCACCGGAGAGCCTCTGAAATACTTGGGGACAGCTCGGCTGATCTTGGAAAGACTCGGAAATAGAGTGTTTGAGTATTTCCGAACGGCTCGAAACGTCCGAGTGTCACCGGCGCCCTCGCATGTCTGGCCAAATGCGGTACTTCACACCCCATTAGCCAGAATAATAATAATAAAAAAAAAAATTGCTTGCGTTTCAAAACGCTCGTTAACCACTTTACTCGTAAACCAAGGTTCCACTGTACTAGAAAGGAAATCGTAATAGGACACAGGCGGCAGCACAGTGGCCTAGTGGTTAGCACTTCTGCCTTGCAGCACCTGGGTCCTCGCGTTAAATCCTAGCCAGACCATAATCTGCATTGAGTATGCATGTTCTCCCTGTGCTTGTATGGGTTTCCTCCAGAAACTCCAGCTTCCTCCCACACTCCAAAAACTTGATGGTAGGTTTAATTGGCTCCTGTCTATACTAGCCCCAGTAGGTATGTGCATGTGAGATAGGGACCTTGAATGGAAAGCACCTTGGAGGGCAGGGATTGATGTGTTAAAAAAAAAAAAAAAAAACCTGACAAGGGTTTTACCACTTCCCTAATCCAAAAAAAAAAAAAAAATGCTTTGCCTAAACATATACTCCAAGTTTTTCTGTACAGCGTCAACACCTCTGCCATCTTCCTTCTGATCATGTGCTGCTAACAACTTCAGAATATAAAATCCTGTTGCAAGCAACCCATCAGCTGTGCAAAAGCGCAAAACACTGTCCCTCCCCTGACACCCCCCCCCCCCCGCCTTAAAGCGGAGGTTCACCTAAAAAACAATACATTCAGTATACCTCAAACATGTACAGTATGCCGTTTTTTTTTTGTTGGGGGGGTGTACATACGGTATTATCGGTATTTTCCTTCCGGGTACTCGCTCCCGCGGGAGTGGGCGTTCCTGTACAGTGCCGCAATGTCATCTGGGACTTCGCCCATATGATTGACGTGCCTGAGAAAAACTCCCCCCGGCGGATAAGGCGCGTCACGACTTTCCGAAAGTAGCCGAACCGCGAGTCGGCTCTATACGGCGCCTGCACAGTCAGCTCTACACGGCTCCTAGTCGGTGCGCAGGCGTTATATAGAGCCAACTCGCGGTTCAGCTACTTTCGGAAAGTCGAGACGCGCCTTATCCGCCGGGGGGAGTTTTTCTCAGGCACGTCAATCATATGGGCGAAGTCCCAGATGACATTGCGGCACTGCACAGGGACGCCCACTCCCGCGGGAGCGAGTACCCGGAAGGAAAATACCGATAAGGGCCCTTTCACATGTACGGACAAGCGGTCCGTTTATTACAAGTCCGTTTACGGACTTGTAATGGTTCCCTATGGGATTGCAGACGTTAGCGGATGATGCATCCGCTAACGTCCGCAACCATCCGCGTCCGCAAAGATCCGCTTTTGCGGACGGAAGAAAACCCTATTTTTCTTCCGTCCGGCGGAACGGATGAATACGGACACACGGTCCGTATTCATCCGATTCCCCATAGGGGAGAGCGGAGGAGTAGACAGGGCGGTCTCTGCACTGTGTGCGGGGACCGCCCTGTCCGCCGACAGCTCAGCGGGGATTTTCGGAGGAATCCCCGCTGAGCCAAACGGGCTAACGGAGCGGATCAATACAGATCCGCTCCGTGTGAAAGAGCCCTTATACCGTATGTACACCCCCCCAAAAAAAAACGGCATACTGTACATGTTTGAGGTATACTGAATGTAATGTTATATACTTGTTTTTTGGGTGAACCTCCGCTTTAAATAAAAGGCAACTCATATTTTCGGATGACAGCGCACATTGAAGATACTCTCTGAAGAGTGTTAAAAAAAAAAAAAAAAAAAAAAAAAAAAAAAACACAGCTGAAGAGATGAGCATTCTAATGAATATAAATTTAACAATATTACCAGTAAACGATGAATAAAACAATGCAGTTTTTCTTGCGAGAAGAAAAAAAAAAGATAAAAGTGGACATACAATTTTCAGAATATTAATTTCTTATAATAAAAGTTTACCAACTGTACAAGTTAAGAAAATTATACAAGCTTTGTTTAAGAAAGGACAGTTCATTCAAAACTGTAAAAATCTCTCGAAAGGCTACTAAGAAATCTGGAAAAATACACCACGTATCTTTTTCAGCCCAGATAGGAATAGAAAAAAAAGACATCATTGATGTCAATAATATATATACACAAACCTTATTTGGTTTACTCTTCTACCTATAAAAAACGGTGCCGCCCCTGAGGGCCCTGCTTTCCTTAGCAATTTCAGATCCAACATGTTTTGGAAAAAACAAACCTTGATAGGAAGGGAAAAAGTAAAGCCCCCCCTTTTTTCCAATAATGCAGAAAAATAAGTTATTTCCGACAACCCTTTTTGCTATACTGTATATTGGATACATTCTAGGTGTCCTTCCACGACGTTCATTTTTTCTTTAAAAGAAAAAAAAAATTCTCATTCCAAAAACGTCGTTGTGAAATGTTCTCTACTGTCCCGAGAAACGGTATTGAGAAACCTGTTAAATAAGCATTATAACCCTGAAATTTCACGGCCCAGAGAAACAAAACTGTTTCAAAAATGTCACCATGGAAAAAGAACATTTTTCTTAGACCTCTCCTTGCGAGAAGATTTCCTGAGAAATGTCCGACGATCTGGGGCTGTCTTTACCAGGGCTGTCGTATCGCCGTCTTTTCACAGATCGTTCGCTGCCGTCCTCTGACTCTCGGTCGCTCCTGGAGTTGTTTGCCAGGCTGAATTTAGGGTCGCTGGCAAGGCTGTCCCGGTTGTATCCGTTGGTGTCGGTCTCATTTGAAGGAGGTTCGGCGGTGCTGGGACCATTTAAATGCAAGGATCCTGGTACAGCGTCATCTCTGCAGCTTGGCATGTCTGATGGACCATTTGAAGACACCCCTAAAAAGACCAGAGAGAAATGAATTGGAAAGTAAAGCAGAAGAAGGCTTTGTCAGGGAGAGTGCGGTCATCTATGCAAAAGGTAATACTTGCAGCCCCACCAGCGCCCATCCATGCAGTCCCACCAGCGCCCATCCATGCAGCCCCACCATTGCACGGAGATTAGAGATGCCCGAATACACAGAGCAGGGATCTCCCGTTTACTCACTGGCCTCTAAAATACTAAGTCCCGCCTACTGGACCGGCTCCTATGATAGACAGAACACTGGCCCAATGCCGGGACACGTGAAGTCTATAATAAGAGCCAGTCCAGGAGGTGAGCCTTCGTAGTACAGAAGCCGGCGAGTAAACGGGAGATCCCCACTCCGTGTAATCTGATGGCGCTCGCCCCCTTCCCAAATTAAGATAATGGGCTAGATTCAGATAGAATGTTCTATCTATGTGCCGGCGTAACGTATTTCAGATACGTTACGCCGCCATAAATTTGGGCGCAAGTTCCGTATTCAGAAAGAACTTGCGCCCTTAGTTACGGCGGCGTAACGTATTTGGTCCGGCGTAAGCCCGCCTAAATCAAATGGGGATGATGTGGGCGTTTTATGTATATTAACTTTGACCCCGCGTATTTGACGTATTTTACGAACGGCACATGCGCCGTTCGTGAAAAAATCCCAGTGTGCATGCTCGAAATTACGCCGCAAGTCGTCATTGCTTTAGACGTGAACGTAACTTACGTACAGCCCTATTCGCGAACGACTCGCGCAAACGACGTAAGATTTTCAAAACTCGAAGCGGGAACAACGTCCATACTTAACATTAGCTACGCCTCATATAGCAGGGGTAACTTTACGCCGAAAAAAGCCCAACGTAAACGACGTAAAAAAATGCGCCGGCCGGACGTATGTTTCTGAATCGGCATAAATACCTACCGTAATTAGCATATTCTCCGCGTAACTATACGGAAGCGCCACCTAGCGGCCAGCGTAAATATGCAGCCTAAGATACGACGGTGTAAGACACCGGTCGGATCTTAGGGAAATCTATGCGTAACTGATTCTCTGAATCAGTCGCATAGATACGACGGCCTGCACTCAGAGATACGACGGCGTATCCGGAGATACGCCGTCGTATCTCGTATCTGAATCCGGCCCAATCGGCGTATAACATGCCCACATAATCAGCACTCGATTCTCAGGGGGAAAAGGTGCGTGTTATACACAGATAAATACGGTATATACATATATAAAAACAACAGTCCACTTTAAGTCTGTCTTACCATTCTGGTTAGTGTTGCTGGCCGCACTGTCTTCCTTCTCAGACTGGCTGGTGCTGCTGTTAGAATTAGTGGGAGGGGGCGACGGGGCCTGACTGGAAGCAGCACTCTCGCTTTCATCCAGAAGGCGATCCATATAATCCCTAGAAAAGAAGGCACCTCAATATTTTATACCTTCCATAGTTCAATGCAACCAAACCACCTGGGAGACAGCTGGTCAATATACAAACTGTACAACTTTACACATGAGCACCAGGGAAAAACATTCTCTTTGTCTGCCTGGATCTAATCACATGTATGTTAAAACCAAACAGAATTCAAGATGTAAAGATTTGCCTCGTTCGGCTATAATCCTGATAAATCACTTGCAAACCACAACGTGTATATACGTATTGACGTCGGCAAGTGGTTAATATTCGAGTGAAGAGTCGGTCTTGACCACTTGCCGACCAATACATAGTCATATCTATAGAGATTACCGTATTTGCCTGTGTATAAGGCGACCGGGCGTATAAGGCGACCCCCTAATTCTACAGTTTTTTTTAAGATTTTTTGCCTGTACTCACCGTATAAGACAACCCCCCTTCTAAAGCTTCTGACGCTTCATATTTCTTCCTTCTGGATCCATATCCTTCTTCATTCTTGCTGGAGCTGGAGCCAATCACGGCGAGCAATGTATTCTATTAATGAATACAAAGCCTGCTTGGATTGCCAGAGGCTGCAACATCACCCCACACCTCTCTGACTCTCAAAGCCAATCCGAGCAGGCTACTGTATGTAGCCTGCTCGGATTGGCAGAGGTTGTTACTCCAATCCGAGCAGGCTCTGTATTCATTTGAATACATTGCTCACCAGGATTGGCTAAGCGGTATATACTGTATGTAGCCGAAGCTACATACAGTATTACTGCACATCCAACAGACACCCGAGCAGCTGACCCGGCGTATAAGACGACACCTGCTTTTTGGCCAGTTTTTTTAAGTGTAAAAGGTAGTCTTATACGCCAGCAAATACTATATATATATATATATATATATATATATATATATATATATATATATATATATATATATATATATATATCTATCTGATGTTACATCCTGGTCCCCTATGCAGTGTTGGGGACTCTTAACAGTTTTCTGCTGCCATACTGTGCCATAGGTACGGATACCCCTTTCCGCTTGATCAATGTACCCAGGCATGAGTGATTTGCGTTGGATGACAATGTTTGCATTTGCCTTTTACATGAACTCACTGAAAAATTTTACATTAGGGGATTTGAAGTCTATAGAAGATATGTGTTTGATTTTGTGATAAAGATGCTAATGTTGCGTAAAGCATTTCCTTAGGCCTTTCTCTTTGTACGTAAATTGTGTTGTGGCTTGGACTTTACTATAAGGGCCCTTTCACAAGGGCTGTCCAAACAAGTCCGCCTGTCAGTTTTTCATGCGGACATGATCGGACCTCACAGTCTCCCCTATGGAGTGGTGGGTGTCAGTTGGATAGGTCTATCTGATCTGATCCTGCCCACAAAATCCAGATGGAGGGTGGTCCTATTTTCCATCCATCTGGCGGGTCGAGTCAGATGGAAACAGACAGGCAGTCCGTTTCCTCACGATTTCCCCATAGAGGAGAGTGGGACTAGGTCCTTGTCCGCTCTTCACAACGGAGTGGACAGGACCGGTCATCCACCTGCTCAGCTGGGATCAGCGGAGAAATCCCCCCTGCTGGGCAAGCGTAATCCATTCCACGGAGGCACCCGTTTGAAAGGGACCGTACACTTATTTATTCAGTACATTTTTCTTTTTCCTCTGCTTGCCTTTGTGGGCACAGTTTTCACAGTAGAGATGCACTTCAACCACTGATAAACATAATCTTTAAAAATTCTAATAATGATATTAAATGCAGTTACTTTGTAAAGGTGCCTTTGTCATCTGTACAGAAAGACATTTAGTGATGTCCTGCACACTGTAATTTTGTACGACTCATCATATCAAAAACCTACCCACCACAGCCTCATTCTTTTCTCTCTATACAAAGTACTCACGTGACACCGGGGTGAAGGTTGTACTTCTTTTTGCCGAATCTTGTTTGCTGGGCGAAGAAGTCGTATCGCTCGGACTTCTTCCACATATAATAAAAAGCCACGCACTCTCCGACAGACCGTGTTCTTACCTATGATGAGCATTAGGGGTAGAGATAAGGCAGCATTCGCCAAATCAGGTACGCAAGGCTACATGCAGCATCACACAATGATCTCTTTTAGGAATAAGAGACAGTAGTATAGCGGTTATATTGTACAATGCCAGGGTATGTTTATGTGCGATTCTGAGAAGGAACCCTGCCCCCTTCTCTCTCCGCTTTTGCAAGCATTTCCTACCCATCATAGAGTATTTGTAGATTCATTGGCTTCTACTAGAATTAACCCTACTGTTCTTGGCTGTGGGGTAGTAGATTACAATCTCCTCAGAGGGAAAAACAAATCAGTTTTTAGTTCCTGCAATTGTCCGCTAGGCTCAAGAACTGCATCAAGGGAGAAAGTCACATGCCCCATCCCATACCCAGATATGCCAAGTATTTTGCAGTGGCTACCACAGAAGAAAGGAGTGCCAGGAAAAGGCGTTTATAAGTGAGTCAGGGGTTGGGCTAGTGAGAGATTTTGTCACTTTTCCGCAAACAGGAGAAAAAAAAAAAAAAAAATTCTTCAACGTCACCTGTCCATACATAAGACGCGCTAGAATCATATCAATATCCAATGCTAATGTGTGTCATTTATGACTGAATCACTTCGGTGGGGCTGCTCCTTGCATGATGCACTACCCACAGAGGCCAATAGTTGATCTGAGCTCTATAAACAGCCCAGGCATTGGCAAGTTACATACTGAAGCCCTGTTGAAGGAGGAATGTGTAAAGGAATGTGGCTCATTTATTCTATAGAATATCTAATAAAAAATAAAATAAAATCACTTTGGGCCATCACCACTGATGTGGCACCTGTAGTAGGATTCCATATGAACACATGCATTTCATATTATTGATAATATAAGTATTATTCATATTATTATTGTGGCATCATTATCATCATTGGGCTAGATTCAAGTACAATTGCGCATTTTTTACGGAGGCGCAGGGCAACGTTTTTGCCCTGCGCCCCCGCAAAATTACTGCGCTGACCTTGATTCACGGAGCAGTAGCTCCGTAAATTGCGTGGGCGCGCCGGCAAAATGCCCGTGCAATTTAAATGATCCCGTAGGGGGCGGGAATCATTTAAATTAGGTGCGTTCCCGCGCCGATCGTAGAGCGCATGCTCCGTCGGGAAACTTTCCCGACGCGCATTGCGGCAAATGACGCCGCAAGGACGTCATTTGCTTCAAAGTGAACGTGAATGGCGTCCAGCGCCATTCACGAATCACTTACGCAAACTACATAAATTTGAAATTTCGCGACGCGGGAACGACGGGTATACGCAACATTGGCTGCCCCTGCTAATAGCAGGGGCAGCCTTACGCGAAAGACGCCGTACGGAAACAACGTAAACTGCGTACGCAGGGCTCGCGCAACGTTGTGAATCTGCGTTAGTATGCAATTTGCATACTATACGCTGAGCACAACGGGAACGCCACCTAGCGGCCATCGCAAGAATGCAGCCTAAGATATGCGGGCATAAGAGCCTTATGCTAGTCATATCTTAGGCTGCAGTCGGCGTAACGAGGTTCCTGAATCAGGAGCATTCGTTACGCCGGGGCAAGTAAGCAATTGCGCCTGTGTAACTATGGTTACACAGGCGCAATTGCTTCTTGAATCCAGCCCATTGTTATTAATTCAATATTCAGCAATAATTATTAGTCTCTAGAAATGTATACTATACTATTTCATAATATAGACAATCTACATTTAAAAGTTGAACTCTTGACCACTATCAAGAAAAACAACCTTGACGAAAAATAAAACAAAACCAAACCTTGCACGGTCTGCTTATATAGCATGGGAAAACTGTGTACATTAAGTTGACCGGTCCATAAGGTAAGGGTCTGCCTGTATATACTTTGAAATATACTTGAATAGGAAAAACACTACATGAGATTATATATACATACATACATATACACATATATATAATATATAATATATATATATATATATATAGGGGGATAGATAGATAGATAAGATTATATATCCCCCTCTAATATATATATATATATATATATATATATATATATATATACACACACACACACACACACACACACACACACACACACATATCTCTATATACCTACCTATATATCCCCCCTCTATCTGTTGGACAATAGTAAATAAAACAGTTAAAGAGGAAGTAAACTCCCCTTGTGTTTGTACCTATAGGTAAGCTGTAAATATCTCCTAAACGTGCACCGTTTAAGAGCCATTTACTCTATACCAAGCCCGTATACGTCATCAGCGCATGCGCTCTGAAGAAACGGCCACCCATGCAATTTCTTCAGGGCCTGTGGCGTGACCGCCGGCTCCCCCACAGGAGTGACTTCATCAAGGCTTCAGCCAATCACAGCGCCGGAGCCCGCAAACCCAGAAGTAACTCCGGGAAACATGTCGGCCGTGTCAGTGGTGTGCGGGTGCAGCTGCAGGGCTTTGTTCTAAGGTAAGTATTTCATAATGAGCAAATATGTGATGCATACTAGATCATTATGCCTTTGTTTTGCATTTTTGTAGGTTTAAAACCTCTAGCATGGCATATATATCAATCTATCTATGTAACCAATAAATGCATACATATATAGAACTGTATGGTTACACACTTATAAGTATTTTTAAAGCATCACGGTAGGGTGAACGAAAGTTCATTTTCCCAGGTTGTAAATAATGTTAATGTCCTTGGGTTGGAGAAGTCTTACCAAAACAAGAAGAGTTTGATTTAAATGATAAACACGTTGGGTGTCATAATGTTTATAGACAAGGGTTTTACCTGGGTACAACTAAAGAAATATAACAGTTTAGAAAAATGTAATAACCATAGAGGTATTGTGGTAATGAATAGATTTATCTGGTTGTATGACAGATGTCAATTTATGGTTAGTTACAATGACGTAGATCTTAGCAACCAATTATATTGTACCTCATGCAATTCTGTAGTGAAACTTTGTTAATAAAAATGCCTGTGTTCCTTCTTTCTTCACGCAAATAATGAACTTTCTCCCAGCTGCAGCCGTGTTAATAAAGCCTCTTGCTCGTTTGGAAATTCACTGCCTGCGTTGTTTTGTTACTTTCCACATCACACCCATACACTATACGAAAAACCGTCCGAACGAATGTTCGGCCGTGAGCGCAAACGACAGTGCAATCATGTAATGACCAATACAATTAGTTATTGCCGTTTACCTTATTTGCCTGAATCAGGTGGAAATCTTTTCCATATGCTTTAAGTCCTTGCTCAAAATTCCGACACTCCTCCTCTGTCCAAACAGAGAGCTCTTCTGAGGGAAGTATAGAAAAAAACATTACATCTTTCTTCTTTTTTTTACCTGGAACTGCAGAATTTTAACACAACAGAAAATATTATATAGTGTTATGATACTGGAAGAAAGACATGCACACAGTAAACTATCATTACTTCTAGTGAAGGACACAAAAATACTTTTATTGTTCTGGTTTTCAAAAATGGGTGCTTACCACGTGCTGCTTTCACATTAAACCTTAATCTTCTCAGTGCTTCTTCTGTATCAAAGTTACATTTCACCAGCTCATACAGGGCCTAGAGGGCAACAAACAGAGTCAACATTGAGTTATATAAATTAAAAGTGATTGAAAGTCTCGTTTTCTTTTTTTTTTTTTTTTTTAAATAACATACATGTTATACTGACCTCCTCTGTGTAGTGGATTTGCACAGAGCAGCCCAAATCCTCCTCTTTTTGGGTCCCACTTCGGTGCTCCTGGCCCCTCCCTCCTGTTGAGTGCCCCCAACAGCAAGCAGCTTTCTATGGGGGCACCCAAGCCAAGCTGCAGCTCTGTGTGTCAATTTAGACACAGAGCTGCGGTTCAGCCCCCCCTCTCCTGTTTGGTTGGCGCCGTTGCTGTGTCTCAGCCAATCAGGAGTGAGTCTCCCAGACAGCCGAGACACTCGTGGACATCGCTGGACAGAGGTGGGGCTCCTATAAGTGTTAGGGGGGCTGAGTGGGGGCCTGCTGCACACAGAATGCATTAAGATACAACTTCTGACTTTATAACCCCTTTAAGCCATATAAATCCTAACAATCAACTGCCCTTACTTGCTCTCTTTTGGTTTCTGTTACATATACCATTAAGAGAGGTTTTACAATTGTTTGAATGAAAACAAAAAAAAAAAAAACACAACCTGTAGATCTGGTGCTGTCCTCCGGACTCTACAGTGTTATCTCAAGCATTGTTATCAGCCACAAGAAGAAGAACCATTCTCTACTATGTTATGAGCAGAGGGGGGAGTGTTCTGTTGGACACACTTCCTGTTCTAGGGGGGGGCAACACTTCTCTTACACAGATAGAGTGAGTGGATACTTTGGGGTTTATTTACTAAAGCTGGAGAGCGCAAAATCAGGCTCACTTTTGCAAAGAAACTAATCAGCTTCTAACCTCAGGTTGTTCAACTAACCACTTGCCGACCAGGCTTTCTGGCACTTGGTTTACAAGTTTAAAACAGACGCAGATTTCTGCGTCTAACCCGATTCAGTCATTACAGTTCTCCCAACAAGGAAGCTCAAGCAAAATAATGAACACAGGGAGCAATTCAAAATGTAAAACATATAGGAAAAGTATTTCCCTTGAAGCATAAAATGTGAAAGCAGCAGGAAAGAGCATTATACAACACATCATGCATGGTAGATGCACTATTATTGCTTCTCCAGCACCTGTTCATTGTCCTTTATGTGTGCCCCTTCAGGAATGGCATCCAGTCCCTTTTCCTCTCCAGTTCTCTTCGATGCCTCTATCAGAAAGTCGATCACTCTTTCCTCTCCAACATAATCCGGATTCCACAGTAACTGGTCATCGTTTTCATACACTGTATCATAAAACAATTAATCAAATTTCGATGAATTCTGTTCAGTACAATAAAAGGACATCTAAGCATTTGATGCGCGCCTTTGCAGCACTTTGTATACTTGTTCTGTAAGTTTTGGCCTGTGTTAACAGTTGGTAGTGTGGGTTCCCAACTTGAACTGTTATTTAAAATTGAACTCCAAAAAAAAAAACATTTAATCGAATTGGGTATTTGTCGATTTTTTTTTCACGTTTTTTTAAAGTTTTAATTCTGCTTCTAGATTAGTTTCCTGCACAGAAGGGTGGGGGAGGAACTTTTTATTTAATTTTTTAAGATTTTTTTTATCAGAAAATAAGGATCACAAACAAAATGCCATATACATTAGAAACAAGGCATAAGAACAGTATATATTCACAGGACCAGCCAAAAGGCCATCACCGCCAAGAATAGTCCCCCGCTGGAGCCCCATACCAGACCCCTTGTGTTCTAAAAGTCTGATATTTGGATTTTGTGTTTTTTTTTGGGGAGTGGAACTTTAATCCAAGACTCATAGTGTTGTAAGTGTTGTAGTGACTTGCATAGTGTTGTAAAGTCAACACTAGGAGATTTCACAGCGTCTCCCCGCAGGGATGTGGTCCCAAGGAAGGGGGGGAGCACGCTGGCTAACCCCCAGCCAGAACGGCTCGGATGATGGGGGCAAGCTTACTGAGGAGGAACAGGAAGCGAGAAATTCAGACAAAGAAAAAATAACATTTAGAAGGGAAATCGAAGAAAAAGTGAACCAACAATGCACTAGCTTAAAGAAACCTATTTAGAAAATAAAAAACAAACCTTTACAACCCCTTTAACAGGCTCCAAAATAAAGAAATGCACATTTTTTTTACTTGCAAATATTTTTTATTAACACTAGTTTTTAATTTACAACACTTTAAAACAAAGCAAATGCATTCTAATCCGACTTGCAAATACCAAAACTATTTTTATTTTTTTAGTATTCTTTTTTTTTTTTTTTTTTTAAAGTGAACTTATGCGTTAAAGCCATGCTGAAGAGGAACTAATAAATGTGTTTTTGGGAGCCTAGACATTTTAAATTCTTCCATGGGTGTTCCAAGGGGCCCCCTGGAACACGTGAGCTGCCTTAGCCAAAAGCACTTTATCCCATGAATCAGGCAAGCTCCTTGATAATGGATTAAAAATACCAAAAGGATTTAGTGCCTTATATCCACACACTCCTTGAATTTTGCCTCCCAGGGGACAGTATTTGGGAGCTATGTGTCAATGTAACTAAATGTAGACAGTTCAGGGAGCAGGCAGACCCCAATACCTTGCCTTTCAAAACCCATATATTAAAAACAGACATAAATCACTTTTTTCCCAGTTTACTTTTTTGTTTTCTCTGAAGCCCCTGCAAACATTTTAAGGGTGGCCACAATTATGTTGTGTTGTGTCATGCAGCCACCATTTGCAAGCGCACCCTGGCCGGGACTGCATTCTGTAAAGGGCTGAATGTTAAGATTTGATCTGGCGTATGATGTAGTTTTTCTAGTAGGTTAGTATTATGTCAATTATTTGGGGTAATGCTAGAAAAAAAAAATTGTGTACTATTTGCATTTTTTTTTTATGTTGTATTTTAATAGTATGGATGGTTTATTATATATAGTATAGTTTTAATTAGAGGGGCATCGAAAGGAAATTTTGATGCTGAAACTGAAAATGCAGGATGTACTTGTCTGAAAACAAAAAATTACATATAAAAAAAAAATATATATATATAATAATAATAATAATAATAATAATAATAATAATAATAATAAATATATATATATATATATATATATATATATATATATACATACATACACACACACACACACATATACACACATTATATATATATATATATATATATATATATATATATATATATATATATATATATATATATATATATATAAAAATTGTATTTTATTCAACTTTTTAATACTATAAATTTTAGGGCTGGGGAAAGTAAAGATTAATTCCTTGATTAATCTTTTATTTCTTTTGATCGATCAAAATTCTTGACGTCACCGGACAGCCTGGACAGTGAGACTTACCCTGCTGTATGCGAGCAAACTGCACCCATTGGATTGAGGTACCCTTGCATCTGTGGAGCAGGAGGATGCATCAGGCTCCATCAGGAGAATGGGGCAAAAATAACCATTGTTTTCTTGTCCTAAGCTGTTTTGTGCAGACAATTCTTTGTGTATCGGCAACATTTGTTCCGTGCGAAAGACTGTTTAGTTCTTCAGGGTATATTGTCAATAAAATGCGATCATGTCTGCTTCCATAAAATGTAAACACTCTGGTATGTCTGTGTGACTGGCTAAAGTGATGCCTACTATAAAGTGACTGACAGTCAATATACTTGATAAGTTTTATAATTAAAGTTAAACTAACTTTCTAGGTTTTTCTTAAACTTTAATAAGAAAAAATTACTTGCGTCCGTTCTACAATTTGAATTTAAAACGTATTTGTGTGAACTGTGAAGTTAAGTCATTGATTGTGGAAACTAACTAGTGTCGGGTGATTGTATATAGTGTATACCACATTTACCACTGACTAATGCAGAGTTGCAATGCAAGGAGATCAGCTAAAAGTAGTTGGATCTGTATGTGCGTTTTAATTATTCGAATAATCGATAAAAAAAAAAAAAAATCGATTAATCGAACATGAAAATTTTAATCAGTAACAGCCCTAATAAATTTAAATTAATATGAATTTATTGTTGGCCAATATTGGCAATTTGAGTGCAAGAAAAGACAAACAGTAAATGTGACAAAATGTATCAATTTAAAATCATATGCATGTCTTCACACTGGTCTGTTGCATTTCCATTGCAGTGTTAAAAATGCTGCTTGCTACATTTTGTCAGTTAAAAAAAAAAACGCACCTGCTCGCTGGAATGCACTGAAAAGGCAGCAAGAACGCATCAATAATGCACAGTGTTGTTTTTGAGGCAGTTTTGAGTCACATGGCATAAGAAAAACACACCATGCGCACAGTAAAATCGCAGCAAAATCATGTGCATTTTCGGCGCCATTATCGGCACCTTTTTCTCTTATGGGCAAAATGCTGATAACACCATTTTCGGCCGTTGACATTTCAGTGCATCTCTAGTTTTAGTTTGTTTTATTTGGTACTAATTGCTGCTGTTGGTAATTTTTCTGATCATTTTCCTGATCTTGTTGAATGTAACTATCTTAATAATTTCCCTTTGGGATTAATAAAGAAACTCTGCACATGCAGTGTTTATTATAAATAGTTTTTATGTGAAATACAGAGTCAGGTGTCACATTAGAAGCTAGGGATAATGGGAAATGTAGCCCTGATGCAGCCAGTCATGTGACAACGCTGTTACAGGTCCAATGTGCCCTTCCAGACCGGATGTTTGGGGAAGATGGCTGAGAAACAGAGAGAATGCATTTTACAACATCTCATTGCATTAGGGATGCAATTTGAAAAAAAAGTCTATATGGTATGCATTTCCTTAATGGTCCATAATAGATTGCTTCAAACAAAGCTGAGGGTTTAATACTACTTTGAACACCTATAAAAGCAAAATGTTTGTACAACATGCTTTGACTAGTCACTGCTAACAGCTACAAAAGAAAATGGTTGACTCATAAAATTTGCCTTGGAAAAATTAGCTTTTATGGAGTGGGAAAAAACAATCTGGTCATAATAAAAAGACTCTTTTGCATTGCTTACCTCTCTCTGTTTCTCGATATTTGCTGATGCCAGCTGGGATTTCGGCTTGAAACATAGAACCCACCATTATCTCCTAAAGGATAAAAATGAAGCAATGCTGTCAAACGAACAGCTGAACATTTAAACGATGAACATTCGAAAATTACAAGTAAAGTTACAAAAAATGTCTGCAAAATGTAAAGTGCAAAGGGTCCAATCACAAGGCAACCAATCTGAGCACGGTTTTCTAAAGAACCAGACCACTGGAAAAAAAATTCTACATCTATTTCAGCCTGGCTTAAGGAATAAAGCTGGCCATGCCTGATAAAACAGCCAAAACTGGCTTTGTGGTTGGCCCTGCTGGCACCCTCCCTCCCAAAATTCTTCAAATCAAAATTCCAAGAAGCCAGGCAGGAAATTGTTGGCCAAACTGATGGGGGTGATTTACTAAAATTGGTGCAACTCTACATAGAAACCAATCAGCTTCCTGTTTGTTTTTGGAAAACCTTAAAGGGGAGTTCCAGCCATTTGTATGTTTATTAAAAGTCAGCAGCAACAAAAAGTGTAGCTGCTGGCTTTTAATAAACAGGCACTTACCTGCTCCAGCGACGCGCCGGCCGGGGCTCCGCTCCTCTCCTCTCCCCCCCTCCCCGGCCGGCGTCTTCATTTTCAGAGTGGGCACCCGGCCGTGACAGCTTTCGGCTTCACGGCCAGGCACCCACTGCGCATGCGCGAGCGGCACTGCGCATGCGCGAGCGGCCAGGAGATCGCCTAGGACCTGTGACGTGTCCTAGGCGATCGCCTACAGCAGCCACTTCCTGAAGGCGATTAAGCTTAGTCGCCTACAGGAAGGAGGAAGTGGGACAGGAAGTCCCACTCGTGCTGAATCCCCCACTCCCCCCCCCCCAAAAAAATTACATGCCAAATGTGGCATGTAAGGGGGAGAGGAGTGGGTTAAGAGGAAGTTCCAAATTTGGGTGGAACTCCTCTTTAATTGAACAAGCTGAAGTTTGAAGCGGATTGGCTACCATGCACAGCTGCGCCAGTTTTTGAAACTCTCCACCACTGTTCAGGTATTCTGACAACCGCCAGCTGTCACAATACAATAGCCAGCAATGCAGATTCATCCACTCATGCAGGACAGAATGGATGGAGGAATCTGTTAATTTTTTATGCAGGTTGCAAGAAATACAATTAGGGTATGACCAGCTTTAAGCTGGCCATACACTGTTAGTAGTTCTTCACTCAGCAAACAGGCTGAACGGAAAAATAAATAAATAATAGATGCCTCCATCTACACATTGTGGCCATTCAGCTTTTTTTTTTTTTTTTACATGAAAAAGGTTTTTATTGAGCAAAATAACAGCATACAGGGCATGTAGAAGGCGCACAGTCATAATACACAACAAGTGTTTACGGACAGAGTACAAGCTTAAGTATCGTGACTATAGGTGACAGGGGGTACATTAACATTTATACCTAGTCTTCCCACAATGCGGGCACAGCACAGTAGGGTTAATAATCCATCGACCCGCGCCCCTCCCATTCCCCCATGCCCTCCCGTGGGCTATTCAGCTTTTAACTTCAGCTTGTTCAATTAAGCTTTGACAATAAAGCACTCCTGCAGGCTACGCACACATTTTTTGGGCATGTCCACAGATTCAGGATTATTGGCGGGAGGTGACCCAATTCCTCTATGGGTTAACCACCATACCTATCCCTTTGACAGTCAGTATTTGTCTCCTTGGACTAGTGGATTAGTTGGCTTTTACTAGAGTGACACGTACTCTACTAGGCATCCTTCTATTTTATGCCAGAAAGACCGATCATAGCATGGTCCAAGATTTGAGTGTGCTGAAACTCTAAAACAAAAACTATAGACTTATGGCTCTATTTCAGGAACAAGAAATATTTCAAGAAATTTACTTTTTTCCAGTCTTCTGAAGGAATATAATCTTCATCATCTTCAGACTCCTCTTCCATTTCATTATCTGAAAAAAATACATTTTCATTTTTATTTCACATTAGCCCAAATTGACCTCTCAATCACAGAAAGAAAGCAAGACGGACTAAAAAGGAGAGACTTACTGGTATCAAAGTACTTGCATCGCCGAGACCGGGTAACTTCTGGTGCGTCTTGAGTAGCAGATGGTACTGGCTCGTCAGAGGATTGCGTCTCATCTTCTTGACCAGATGAATCTTTGACAGTTTCATCCTTAAAAAGGAAAATCCCATCAGTATGCACACTGAAACAAGTAGGTTCCCGCTAAATCAGTCAAGGGCAAATCACAAGCTTCAGCCCAAGCCGATTGCTGATCTTGGCTATAAGTGATATTTTAACAAAATATTTCTAGAACTTGTAGTTTGGAATTATAGCAACAAAAATAAAATGAAAATAAAACAGTTCCAAAAAAGGTTTCTAACTTCTGAGCTATCCCTGCTTAAAGGATAAGTTCACATTTCATAACATGTTAAACCGATATTCAGGTTGTAACATGGAACATGTTATGAATACACTGGCTCCCGATTCCTGTTGTAAAAGCAGACAGGGAATCTTCTTCCCGTGTCTGCTGCCAGAAAAAAAAAAAAAAAAGACACGCTTTGCCCACCCGGCCGCGTCACTCATTCACAGTCCTCTGTAAACGGGAAAGGGGCAGCCTTTGCGGTAATCGGCTTGCAGTTTTCATTGAACTACCACAGTCCTGTGGTAGTTCGAGTCTTCCTGTCAGAATGTATCGGCTTCCTCATATGGAGGTACGAGCAAGCCAATACACTAAGGCCCCGTACACACGGCCGAGGAACTCGACGTGCCAAGCACGTCGAGTTCGGGGATGAAGCCACCGAGGAGCTCGGCGGGCCGCCTTCTCCCATAGAACAACGAGAAAATAGAGAACATGTTCTCTATTTTCTCGACGAGCTCCTCGGCGGCTCCATCGAGCCAAAAGTGTACAGACGACAGAGTTTCTCGGCAGAATCCGGGTTTTGACCGAGTTTCTCGGTGAATTCTGCCGAGAAACTCTGTCGTGTGTACGGGGCCTAACAGATCTGCAGGAGACCTGCATGGCACCATCCGCAGGTGCTATGCTGTACAGGCTCCCCCAAAAAAATGCGCATTTACCTGCAAAAAAATAAAAATAAAGAAGAATTATTTATTTTATAAAGCAGAGTTACACCCGAAAATGGAACTTCCGCTTTAAGCGACCCCGACGTGCCACATTTGGCATGTCGTTTTTGTGGGGGGGGGGGTTGGATACCCTCTTTTTAGAGGCATCCAGCTCCCACTTCCTCCCGGGGCTGCACGGCACCGGAAGGAAGTTCATTTCTCCCCCTCCCTCCCAGCAATCTTATGGGACACGTCGCAGGTCCCAGAAGATTGCCCGGCCAATTACAGCGTGTCTCGCGCAGTGCGTGACCGGCTGTGAAGCCACAGCCGGGCGCCCACAGTAGCGATGCCGTGGATAGAAGGGGGAGAGGAGTGGGGCTTCATACGCCCGCATCGCTGGACTGTGGGACAGGTGAGTGTCCGATTATTAAAAGTCAGCAGCTACACTTTTTGTAGTATAACCTGAAGGTTAAAGATTTCCTGTGCCCCGCAATTGATGAGAAAGATATGTTAATTTTAAGCACACCCTGACCTACCTGAACCCAAATGCTTACATGAACCTCTGAAAAGAACTCATAATCCACACCCTAGCCCTTAAAGCCTAACTTCACTCTCTCAATCAATATTGACTATTTTTAAAAGGGGTTGTAATCCTTCGTGTTTTTTCAACTCTAAGGTGAAAAAAAAAACCTTGCAGTGTCATTTTTACTTACCTGAGCCCCGAATTTCCAAGGGCACGATCCCGCCGTCGCTCTCTCTGCGGGTTCTCGGCTCTTCATTGGAGAGATTAATAGCAGTGCAGCTATTGGCTCCCACTGCTGTCAATCAAATCCAATGACGTGGGCGCCGGCGCCGAGTCCTGCATTATGCATTCTGCGGCTACGTACACCGAATGCTGGATACAGGAGCCCGCGCCTGCAAGGTAACCACCTTGGGAGAGCGCTTCCCAGAGGGGTTCATCTGATGCGGGGAGGAGCCGAGAGCACCGCCGTGGGACCCCAGAAGAAGAGGATCGGGGGCCACTATAAAAAACGAACAGCACAGTGGAGTCAAGTATGACATGTTTTTTTTTTTTAAATCAAACCTATATATCACTTTAATCCTTATGCTGCTAGCATTAGTAATTCGGAAAATAAAAAGTATATAATTTAGTTTAAACATTTATTTTACATTTCTTTGTTTACTTCTTGGTTTCCAGGCCTAGGCAAATGATGTCATACATCTGAGGAGTCTTCAGGAGGGGAGGAGGAAATTTCTCAGCTAAGCACATCCTCCTGTCTGCATGCATCAGTCAAGTGCAGATGGATTCTATGAAGTAAATGCTACATTTATCATCTGCCCTTACTCGAGATGGTCACGGCCAGAAATGCTAGGGGGCCGTTTTTCATAATAAAGCCTAGAGACATGCATGGGTGGGCAAGCTTATTTTAATTATTAAAAATGAATTAAATAGCGTTGTTTGGTTCCTGGCGCAGTTCAACTTGGGTTAAAGCAGGACTACACTACACTATCAGTGTAATGTAGTTCTGCTTTAACCCAAGTTGAACTGTCAGGAGATACTGACGGCTTCACTTAGGAGACCAGGGATGCTTGCCAGCACCAGTTTGCACACCAATCAATAAGCCATTGAAGAATCCAACACACTGTATGGTGTATGGGTTTGCCCTGACTAGTAGAAGTCAGACTCTGCTTCATGGCCAGAATTTACCTTCATACTGGCTTCTTGTAGTCTGATGCTCACCTTATTTTCTCCGCTGCATGCACTATTCTCATCATTGTCCTCCTCCTCCTCCTCCTCTTCATCATCCTCTTCTTCCTCCTCCTCTTCTCCAGGTAGAGGTACTGTGCTACCATAGCCATAAAGTCGTAATAATTCGTGAATCGGCATCTCGCTTTCCTGGAATAAAAGCACCGCTGGTTACCGTTACTATTATTTCATCATTCGGCAGGGACAAACTTCTTTCGAATTGCTATTAAAGGAGAACTCCAAGTCACCTGTATCTACCTAGCTTATAAATGTAACCACTTAAGACCCGGACCAAAATGCAGGTTAAGGACCTTGCCCCTTTTTGCGATTCGGCACTGCATCGCTTTAACTGACAATTGCATGGTCGTGCGACGTGGCTCCCAAACAAAATTGGCGTCCTTTTTTTCACACAAATAGAGCTTTCTTTTTGTGGCATTTTCATCACCTCTGCGGTTTTTATTTTTTGCGCTATAAACAAAAATAGGAGCGACAATTTTGAAAAAAATGCAATATTTTTGACTTTTTGCTAAGTGGTTAAGAACCAGGCTTTTTTCTAAAACTTGTTGTTAATAAGTTTAAAATGTGTATTTTTTGCTAGAAAATTACTTTGAGCCTCCAAACATTATATATATATTTTAGCATAATGTACCAAATTGGCCGCGGCTCCGGAGCTAGGCTGAAGCCGCGGCCTTTCCTAATGTTATTCCTGTGGCTCCGGAGCTAGGCCGAAGCCGCGGCCTTTCCTAGCGTTATGGCCGCGGCTCCAGGGGTAGGCCGAAGCCGCGGCCATAACGTTAGGAAAGGCCGCGGCTTCGGCCTACCTCCGGAGCCGCGTCAATCTGCGGATCACAGTGTGTTCCGATCTGAAGGGGGTGACCCGTTCGGATCCAGGATCAACTGTGATCCGTTGCACCCCTATCAAATACCACCAAAAGAAAGCTCTATTTGTGGGAAAAAAAGGACGCCAATTTTGTTTGGGAGTCACGTCGCACGACCGCGCAATTGTCAGTTAAAGCGACACAGTGCCGAATCGCAAAAAGGGGCAAGGTCCTTTAGCTGCATTTTGGTCCGGGTCTTAAGTGGTTAACCAACTGCTTACCGGGCACTTTCACCCCATTGCTGCCCAGGGACATTATCAGCTTTCAGCGCTGTCACACTTTAAATGACTATTAGTGCTGGTAGTAGGATGATGGCGCTGCAATTGAAATTCCACTGAGTTGATTCCAAATACTATGGGAAATAACAAATGTTGGGTAATCCGGTTCAGGGGTAGATCCAATATAGTGAACCTCCCCTATTGGAGAACGCAAGTGGATTTTTGTTACCCTGTTTGCTGGTGCCAAAAGTGTATGGCTACCACATAAGTGGCGGGTGAAAAAAAAAGGGAAAGGTTCTATCCAAGTCCTTACATTAGTCTGGTACCCCAGTAGTGTGGGCGTTCGTTTAGAGTGTTCTTACAAGTGATTAGTATGTGCCAGAATTGTGTAAACAAAAATAAGAAAGAAAAATACAAATCATGAATGAGTGTCTGTTGTAGACTCAACCCTGTGTGGGTATCTTGGGGATCACTAGTGGTAGATGCACTGTGTTAATTTATATAAATGCCTTAAGGTATGTGCATCTGCATGCACCGCAAGATAAATAAGTGAATCATGCACAATAAGTGGTCCCTAAGTGTTTAAGGAGTGTCCAAGAAATAGGGCACACCTTGATGTGAAACCCTATTACCTAATAATATCCTAAGCGGTGCTTCTTAATTAGGTGTAGCTATACCATAAATTTATATTTAAATATATAAGTGAATATCAATAACAGATAATATTTATGAAAGTGTAAATCCTACTGTCCCTCCTGGGACTAGAAGATTAGGCAAAAAAAAAGTGTCAAAAATCACAAAACGGAAAAAATATAGATGGAAAGAGACACAAGTCCCATATATTCAGTGCTAGTAGCAGGTGTACTAATTAACATCCACTCTAAAGTCCGGTCAATCAAGAGCGGTGTTTAAACTAATTGCATAGGAGCTCAACAAAGTCTATCAAGGCAGTTTTCTTCCTTTAAGATGTTATTCCTGCATGCGAGTTAACAGATTCAAACTGGTGACTTTAGGGTGTCGCTACACATGGTTAGGGTGGTGACATCTGTGCTCCCCCACATAGGTCCCCACTCACCGAATGTCGTCACCCCCCAGGGGGCAAAAAGCGGATGGTAGTGGTACCTCGATGCCTGTGGTGTCACGACCTGTTGTCTTAAATCCTCAGCTATCTCCTTATCCAGGGGCTGCAGGTGAATGTGATCCTTTCCAAGTTGTCCTCAAAAGTCACTCAGTGGTTAAAAAGGAAAAAACAAAGGGAACCACATAGTGTGATATGTTTTTAAAGTTTAATTGGGTAGTACCCAAAAACTGTATTTATTTAAAAATGAAATAGTGGCAAAGACAGTAGTATGCCTCCACTAGAAGCCCTGCGCAGAGGGGGGCTCTAATGAGCCAATATAAAATATACGTGCACAAGAAAAAATAATAAAAAATGTAATAAAAATAAAACACGAGTAGAAAGACACGCTGCACTAGCCTATGGGTCTCACACTGAATGGTGTGGCTGCTGCTGCTGGCGCCGTTTAAAATCCTCCTTCGGCGCTGTCGGTTGTGAAGCAGAGAAAACAGCTGAGACGGGTAGGCGTGCTGGCGATTAGCGTGTGTCTCAATGAATGAGCTGTGTGTAGGTCACCTGACGCGTTTCGTCATGTGACTTTCTCAAAGTCATTTTCCACTCGCGTTTTATTTTTATTACATTTTTTATTATTTTTTCTTGTGCACGTATATTTTATATTGGCTCATTAGAGCCCCCCTCTGCGCAGGGCTTCTAGTGGAGGCATACTACTGTCTTTGCCACTATTTCATTTTTAAATAAATACAGTTTTTGGGTACTACCCAATTAAACTTTAAAAACATATCACACTATGTGGTTCCCTTTGTTTTTTCCTTTTTAACCACTGAGTGACTTTTGAGGACAACTTGGAAAGGATCACATTCACCTGCAGCCCCTGGATAAGGAGATAGCTGAGGATTTAAGACAACAGGTCGTGACACCACAGGCATCGAGGTACCACTACCATCCGCTTTTTGCCCCCTGGGGGGTGACGACATTCGGTGAGTGGGGACCTATGTGGGGGAGCACAGATGTCACCACCCTAACCATGTGTAGCGACACCCTAAAGTCACCAGTTTGAATCTGTTAACTCGCATGCAGGAATAACATCTTAAAGGAAGAAAACTGCCTTGATAGACTTTGTTGAGCTCCTATGCAATTAGTTTAAACACCGCTCTTGATTGACCGGACTTTAGAGTGGATGTTAATTAGTACACCTGCTACTAGCACTGAATATATGGGACTTGTGTCTCTTTCCATCTATATTTTTTCCGTTTTGTGATTTTTGACACTTTTTTTTGCCTAATCTTCTAGTCCCAGGAGGGACAGTAGGATTTACACTTTCATAAATATTATCTGTTATTGATATTCACTTATATATTTAAATATAAATTTATGGTATAGCTACACCTAATTAAGAAGCACCGCTTAGGATATTATTAGGTAATAGGGTTTCACATCAAGGTGTGCCCTATTTCTTGGACACTCCTTAAACACTTAGGGACCACTTATTGTGCATGATTCACTTATTTATCTTGCGGTGCATGCAGATGCACATCCCTTAAGGCATTTATATAAATTAACACAGTGCATCTACCACTAGTGATCCCCAAGATACCCACACAGGGTTGAGTCTACAACAGACACTCATTCATGATTTGTATTTTTCTTTCTTATTTTTGTTTACACAATTCTGGCACATACTAATCACTTGTAAGAACACTCTAAACCAGGGGTCTCCAAACTTTTTACTTCGAGGGCCACATTATATATTTTACAGATATTCGCGGGCCGAAAAAAAAAAAGAAGCCATTTATAAATTACTCCTCAGCTATGGAATAGAGCAGAATTTAAAAAAAGGCTGCCATTATCAGGGCTGGATGGTGCACCTGTATCCTCTGCCCGCACCTAAATGCCAGAGCCTCGTGCACCAGGGCCAAATATTAAGTGTGCATGAGGCCTCACATCAGTGTTCCCCATCAGAGCCCCCTCCACATCTACATCCCCACCAGAGCCATCACCACATCTAAATCCCCATCAGAGCCCCCACCATATCTACATCTCCATCAGAGCCCCCACCACATCTACATCAGAGCCATCACCACATCTACAACCCCCATCAGAGCCATCACCACATCCCCATCAGAGCCATCACCACATCCCCATCAGAGCCATCACCACGTCCCCATCAGAGCCATCACTACATCCCCATCAGAGCCATCACTACATCCCCATCAGAGCCATCACCATATCCCCATCCCCACCAGAGCCATCACCACATCCCCATCAGAGCCATCACTACATCCCCACCAGAGCCATCACCACATCCACATCCCCATCAGAGCCATCACCACATCCCCATCAGAGCCATCACCACATCCCCACCAGAGCCATCACTACATCCCCACCAGAGCCATCACCATATCCCCATCAGAGCCCCCTCCACATCTACATCCCCACCAGAACCATCACCACATCTAAATCCCCATCAGAGCCCCCACCACATCTACATCCCCATCAGAGCCCCCACCACATCCCCATCAGAGCCATCACCACATCCCCATCAGAGCCATCACTACATCCCCATCAGAGCCATCACTACATCCCCATCAGAGCCCCCACCACATCCCCATCAGAGCCCCCACCACATCCCCATCAGAGCCATCACCACATCCCCATCAGAGCCATCACCACATCCCCATCAGAGCCATCACTACATCCCCATCAGAGCCATCACCACATCCCCATCAGAGCCATCACCACATCCCCATCAGAGCCATCACCACATCCCCATCAGAGCCATCACCACATCCCCACCAGAGCCATCACCACATCCCCACCAGAGCCATCACTACATCCACATCCCCACCAGAGCCATCACTACATCCACATCCCCACCAGAGCCCCCACCACATCCCCACCAGAGCCATCACCACATCCCCATCAGAGCCATCACTACATCCCCACCAGAGCCATCACCACATCCCCATCAGAGCCATCACTACATCCCCATCAGAGCCATCACTACATCCCCATCAGAGCCATCACTACATCCCCACCAGAGCCATCACTACATCCCCACCAGAGCCATCACTACATCCCCATCAGAGCCATCACTACATCCCCATCAGAGCCATCACCACATCCCCATCAGAGCCATCACCACATCCCCATCAGAGCCATCACCACATCCCCATCAGAGCCATCACCACATCCCCACCAGAGCCATCACTACATCCACATCCCCACCAGAGCCATCACTACATGCACATCCCCACCAGAGCCCCCACCACATCCCCACCAGAGCCATCACCACATCCCCATCAGAGCCATCACCACATCCCCATCAGAGCCCCCACCACATCCCCATCAGAGCCCCCACCACATCCCCATCAGAGCCATCACCACATCCCCATCAGAGCCATCACCACATCCCCATCAGAGCCATCACTACATCCCCATCAGAGCCATCACCACATCCCCATCAGAGCCATCACCACATCCCCATCAGAGCCATCACCACATCCCCATCAGAGCCATCACCACATCCCCACCAGAGCCATCACTACATCCACATCCCCACCAGAGCCATCACTACATCCACATCCCCACCAGAGCCCCCACCACATCCCCACCAGAGCCATCACCACATCCCCATCAGAGCCATCACCACATCCCCATCAGAGCCATCACCACATCCCCATCAGAGCCATCACTACATCCCCATCAGAGCCATCACTACATCCCCATCAGAGCCATCACTACATCCCCATCAGAGCCATCACTACATCCCCATCAGAGCCATCACCACATCCCCATCAGAGCCATCACCACATCCCCACCAGAGCCATCACTACATCCACATCCCCACCAGAGCCATCACTACATCCCCATCAGAGCCATCACTACATCCCCACCAGAGCCATCACTACATCCCCACCAGAGCCATCACTACATCCCCACCAGAGCCATCACTACATCCCCACCAGAGCCATCACTACATCCCCACCAGAGCCATCACTACATCCCCACCAGAGCCATCACTACATCCCCACCAGAGCCATCACTACATCCCCACCAGAGCCATCACTACATCCCCACCAGAGCCATCACTACATCCCCACCAGAGCCATCACTACATCCCCACCAGAGCCATCACTACATCCCCACCAGAGCCATCACTACATCCCCATCAGAGCCATCACCATATCCCCATCAGAGCCATCACCATATCCCCATCAGAGTCATCACCACCAGAGCCATAACTACATCCACATCCCCACCAGAGCCCCCACCACATCCCCATCAGAGCCATCACCACATCCCCATCAGAGCCATCACTACATCCCCATCAGAGCCATCACTACATCCCCACCAGAGCCATCACTACATCCCCACCAGAGCCCCAACCACATCCCCATCCCCATCAGAGCCCCCACCACATCCCATCAGAGCTATCACCACATCCCCATCAGAGCCATCACTACATCCCCACCAGAGCCATCACTACATCCCCATCAGAGCCATCACTACATCCCCATCAGAGCCATCACTACATCCCCACCAGAGCCCCAACCACATCCCCATTCGAGCCCCCACCACATCCCCATCAGAGCTATCACTACATCCCCACCAGAGCCATCACTACATCCCCACCAGAGCCCCAACCACATCCCCATCCCCATCAGAGCCCCCACCACATCCCCATCAGAGCTATCACCACATCCCCATCAGAGCCATCACTACATCCCCACCAGAGCCATCACTACATCCCCATCAGAGCCATCACTACATCCCCATCAGAGCCATCACTACATCCCCACCAGAGCCCCCACCACATCCCCATCAGATGTCCCACCACACACAGTTTTGTCCCCCCTTTAAACTTGTGTCCCCAGCCTCCTCTCTCCCCCCAGCACGTTATTTTCCCCATCACTGTCTGTCTGCAAGTTTCCCTGTAGATCAGCGTGTTCTGTGCTGCTTCTGAAGAGCTGGCATTAGAGCAGACACGCTGTACTTCCCGGCTCCCGCCCCTTTTACACAGACAAGCTGTTACAGCTAAAATGAAACTAACTCTGGTGGAGGAGCTGGGAAGTGCAGCACGTCTGCACTGAAATCCCTCAATGCCTGTCGGAAGGCAAAGCAAGCCGTCCCTGCAGTGAGTCTGATGACTGAAGCTGCGGGCCGGACAAAACGTCCTAGCGGGCCGGATGTGGCCCGCGGGCCGTACTTTGGAGACCCCTGCTCTAAACGAACGCCCACACTACTGGGGTACCAGACTAATGTAAGGACTTGGATAGAACCTTTCCCTTTTTTTTCACCCGCCACTTATGTGGTAGCCATACACTTTTGGCACCAGCAAACAGGGTAACAAAAATCCACTTGCGTTCTCCAATAGGGGAGGTTCACTATATTGGATCTACCCCTGAACCGGATTACCCAACATTTGTTATTTCCCATAGTATTTGGAATCAACTCAGTGGAATTTCAATTGCAGCGCCATCATCCTACTACCAGCACTAATTAACACTAATCGCATATTGTGATTACCTAGGGAGGCAGCAGCAAATATATAAAAAATCCTAAGCGCGGATTCACCCCCTTTTTTTGTTGTTTTTTTACACTTTAAATGACAATTGCGCAGTCATGCAACACTGTATCCAAACAAACTTAAAAAAAATTAAAATTGAGACAGAGTTTTCTTTTGGTGGTATTTAATTGCCACTGGGATTTTAATTTTTTGCTACTAAACGAAAAAAAAAAAAGTTTTTCTTAGCTTCGGTTATAACATTTTGTAAATAAGTAATTTTTCTTCTTCACTGATGGGCACTGTTGGGGCTGCACTGATATTCAGGACACCGATGATCAGTGGCCCTGTCCCCTGTGTGGATTGCTGCTTATCGGGGAAAGGACTGCAGATAACCGGCATATCCTGTTTACACTGTGATTGGACACAGCTGGTCACATAGTAAAGAGCCATTGTGATTAGTTATTTTCCCTCATCTGTGATCAGCTGTGTCTGAAAAACACGGCAATCACAGATCACTGCCAATGCATTCCGCAGGGTGCACGATTACAGGGGGGACATTAGTAGACTCCTTCCCGGCAATTTGCAACCACACTATAGCTGTCATTTGGCTATAGCGCGGTCCTGAAGAAGTTAAACATTTTGTACCACGCGATTTAAAACACAGAAGCAGAGATAATGACATAAAATGTATTGTTTTTATTTAAAAGTACCTGGATGTACTAGAGACTGAAGACTTGGACTTTGGTCAGCGGTAACACCCAAACAACGTGGTTACTGGGATACATGTCACCTATGGCACATTTCTACGGCATACTCTTAGCGCTATAAAATGGCAGTGAGCTGTAAAGTGGCGAATTCAAGGCAATAAAAAGAGACAAGTGCTCCATTTCACTCACCCTTTCCAGGTGCTCAATCTCAGAGCTGAAGTTCACATCACCCTCCAATAATTCTTCCTCCTCCAAAGTGCGCTCATCGTCAAACTCGTGAACCAACATGTCGGCTGAGGGGTCAAACTCATGGTCATCGGATGTAGCCGAGCCTCCTAATCCAAATAAGAAACACAATGTTTATTGGTGACTAAAAAAAAACAAAGATTAATAAATGTAAACATTCCACGTACTATGATCTCAGGTCCCTAAGACCCGGTTCACACTGGGGCGACTCGTCAGGCGACACAGCCGCCTGACAAGTCGCGTCCCATTGTAGTGAATAGAACCGTCCTAATAGGAGTGACGCAAGTCGCTCCGACTTAGAAAAAGGTTCTTGTACTACTTCGGGGGCGGCTCGGGGCGATTTGCATTGACTTCTATACAGAAGTCATTTTGCAAATCGCCTTAGAAGTCGTCTTCAGGTCGCCTGGCCGAGTTGCCCCCGAAGTCGTGCCGCCCCTGTGTGAACCGGCTCTAAAGGGGATGACTGCTTGCAAATTCACATCATTTTCAGAGCATTTCGGGATCCCCAACAACCTGTGTGCTCTGGTAAGCAATTAAACACAAGTTATGTAGCCATAATTTGCCCTCCTCCTGCTACATCCCATGCTTTTGTGTTGGCCACCAAAAGATAGTTGGACCTACTGGCAAAGAGGAAGCAGCGGAGGGTTGGTGCAGGCCAGGATGCTAGAAAGTAAACTGTGGTCAATATATGGTGGATCCTAGGCGGCTCTTTGGGTCTGCATTTTAAAAGCCAAAGTAACAGGTATTCACCAAAGCCTGGTACACACTTGTTTTTCTTTTGTTTAACTCAGCAGGCTAAACAAAAAATACGCGCTCGCTGTACTAACTATGCAATGTTGGTACAGAGATCTCCCCACTGAGCTATTGTGTTCTGACAGGGGGAGAGGGAGGGGACTGACTGACACACACACACACAGGTTAGTGCTCTCAGACATTGGCGGAGAGCGCTGATCGGATGCCGATAGGCTGCTGGTTCTCCTGCACGCTCATTTGACAGAAGCTGGTCATGAGATTGGCTTCTATCAAACAAGGACCTGTACACACAGACCGAATGTCGGCCAGCATAAGCTGATTTCGGCCATGTGTACGGGGCTTAAAGCGGTTGTAAAGGCAGAACGTTTTTTTTTCCATCTCTTGCATTCTATGCATTAAGATAAAAAAACATTCTGGGGTAGATTCACAGACAAGATACGCCGGCGTATTTCCACATACGCCGTTGTATCTCTGAGTCCGGCCGGTCGTATCTATGCGCCTGATTCATAGAATCAGTTACGCATAGATTTCTATTAGATCCAACCGTCGGATCTGAACTGCATATTTACGCTGGCCGCTAGGGGCGTGTACGCCGATTTACGCCTAGAATATGTAAATCGGCTGGATACGCAAATTCACAAACGTACGCCCGGCCGACGCAGTACATTTATGCTGTTTACGTTAGGCTTTTCCCGGCGTAAAGATACCCCTGCTATATGGTGGCGTAAGTGCCAATGTTAAGTATGGCAGTCGTTCCCGCCTCGAATTTTGAATTTTTTACGTCGTTTGCGTAATTCGTCTGTGAATGGGGCTGGACGTCATTTACGTTCACGTCGAAATCAATGACGTCCTTGCGGCGTACTTTGGAGCAATGCACACTGGGATATGTCCACGGACGGCGCATGCGCCGTTCGTAAAAAGCGTCATTTACGTGGGGTCACATAACATTTACATAACACACGCCCACATCTTCCACATTTGAATTAGGCGGGCTTACGCCGGCCTATTTACGCTACGCCGCCGCAACTTACGGAGCAAGTGCTTTGAGAATACAGCACTTGCCCGTCTAAGTTGCGGAAGCGTAACGCAAATAGGATACGTTACGCCCGCACAAAGAAACGCCGATCTAGGTGAATCTACCCCTCTGTGTGCAGCAACTCCCCCCTAATACTCCAGCATTCGAGAACAGAACATTACCATGGCAAAGGTAAATTCCATTTGTCTGTAGTTTTACTTTACATTTTGATAAATCCAAGCAATATGGTATTGTGTATATATTACACACACACACAACATATTACTTGGATTTATCAAAAATGTAAAAGTAAAACTACAGACAAATGGAATGCTGGAGGCCCAGTCTTAAAGTGATTGTAAAGTCTTGTTATATATATATATATAAATATATAATATTTTTTTGCACATCCGTGAAATTATAAAACAAATAAAAAACACAAATTACCTGGGCTTACATTCCCAAGAGAAGGCTGTAAAACAAAAAAAAGCTGTTAGGCCAAAAAAGTAACATTTTTATAGAGCAACACCAAACTTAAAGTGAAACCCAAACGTATGGCACTTTGTTTGCTAAATCATTGTATGTCAATCTCCATTTTTAATAAAAAATACTTTACATCATTTTTATTTATTGTTTGTCCTTTGCAAGGACATGCTACTAATCTCCTGCAGCCTCTTCCTGTCAACAATGTACTTCCACAACAACCTTCATGGCAGGACCACCAGGATTTTTTTATTTTTATAGTTATAATGATTTAAAAAAAAAAAAAAAAAAAATAATAATAATAATAATAATAATAATAATAATAATAATAATAATAATAATAATAATAATAATAATAATAATAATAATAATAATAATAATAATAATAATAATAATAATAATAATAATGGTTGTAAAGGCAGAAGGTTTTTTACCTTAATGCAGCTCCCCACCCCCCTTATACCTACCTGAGCCTTATCTCGATCCAGCGATGTGCACGAGAGCCTTGGCTTTCTCACTGGCTTGGAGCCATTGGCTCCTGCTTCTGTAAACCACAGCCAGTGAAGAGGGAGCAGGGGTGGGGCAGAGCCACACTCTGTATGTCTTATGAACACACAGAGGCGACTCGAGGGGGCACTAGGTGGGCAGTGGGGGCCTAGGAGTATAACAGGTTTGTTAATAAAAATACATTTAAAAAAAAGGAACCATTAGAATCACTTTAAATAAAAATGTTATTGCAAGATCGAGTTTGGACCTACTTTACCATTATTAAAAGCTGAAAATTCAAAATAACTTTAAAATCAGGCCTTATGTTTTTTTTTAAACCTACCTAATTTATGAATAAATGACCCTTATAAAGCCAATGTTGTCATCGCTTTTAAAGGATACGTTGACCTTTAAAAAAAAAAAAAAATCATAATAATTATTCGCCTGAAGAGCATTGCACCTACAATCTGCATATCACGGGTGCAATGTCAGGCTCCTGCAGACAGTTACTGAAGTGCAGGAAATGTCAATGAACTCACAAGAGTACTCAGAGTTTATCGAGAACTATAAGCAGTCTGCCATGGTGCAGACAGTACTTGTAGTTCATTCATTCGCAGTGAAAGACAGTACTTGTAGTTCATTCTCAGAACTCTGTGAACGAATGATGCAGCTGTATAGGCAGAGTCCCGGCACAGCCACGCTGTTTTTAAATTGTGACAGCGGGTGTGGGGGGAGAGGATCTCCCGCCTGTTATTACAATGAGAGATCAGGGGGCTGCTGCTTTAGTAAGATGTTACTAAAAGGTGAACTTATCCTTTAAAGGAAAACTGCCACTATGGGAGAAGGTATCAATGCACCACCTAAAGAGAGGGTCGGCAACCTGTAGATCGCGGACAGGTGACCGGTAGATCGCGTTCTGGGCTTGCTGACCCCACCATCCCAGATCATCAGAGTGCAATGCAGAGGGACTACTTGTAAAGTTGAAGCTGTAGTAGCGGTGCAACGGATCGCCACAGATCCGTGATCCGAACGGGTCACCCCGTTCGGATCGGCACACCACGCGATCCGCGAAGCGCTCCGGAGCCTCGGCCGTAGGAAAGTCCCCGCTTCGGCCTAGCTCCGGAGTGGTGGCCATCTTGCTCCACCCCAACCAATCACAGAGCAGCTGCGATTGGTTGGATGGGATGTCCCGTCTCTGCACCCGATTGGCCCGCGTGATGAGCGCCCTCTCTGATTGGAAGGCTGCCCAGATTGGCTGGCTGTCTTGGCGCGCTCTGGGAATCAGGATGAACGTGTGGAGCTTGAGGGGGGAAAAGTGAGCGCCGCTATGAAGGATGGGGACTCGGTGTTATTTACTAGTGTGGGGGCAATGTTGGAGTGGTCTGGAACAGTGATGGTGATGACGAGTGGGGGACAATGGTGGACATTACAGTGTAAGTACAGTGAGTTGGATGTTGGACTGGCTATTATATTACAGTGATTACTAGTGGGGGCAATGTCAAACTGGCTATTATTACAGTGTTTACTAGTGTGGGGGCAATGTTGGACTGGAACAGTGATGGTGATGACGAGTGGGGGACAATGGTGGACATTACAGTGACGAGTGGAGGGCAATGGTGGACATTACCATATAGAGCCATTGGCCCAGCTAGAGCCCAGACTTGAATCAGACTTTTTTTCATAAATCATTTTTTTTTTTTTTTTTTTGCTGATCCAAAAATGATCCGATCCGTGACTCCTGATCCGAGGATCGATCCGATCTGTGAGTTTTTTGATCCGTTGCACCCCTAGTAGGGAGTAAGAGCCGTACAAGCCGATACGGCTTCTGTAGTGCCGGCTCCTGTCCCATGCAGAGTGATACCAACTGCACTCCATCTCTTATCATGACTAGCGGTCTCCAGAGTGGTGCGAGCAGCAAGAAAGAAGAGATCTTCAGGTCAATGTGAGGTAATACACCGGACATAATAGTTTGGGGCTGCTTTCACACTGATGTACTGCGGTTTTCTCACAACAGGGGTACCTGCAGCTTTCCTGCGGGTTGGCTGCATTTAGCCATAGACTTCTATTATATCCTGCAGGTTTGGTGCATTTCTAAAAGCGGCTCATTAACAAGTGCAGCAGGCATGTCTACTCCTCTCTAAAAAGTGTGTTTGACAGGTGGTCAGGAGGCGATGTGTTGCCCCCTAACGCAGTGTTTCTCAATTCCAGTCCTCAAGGCGCCCCAACAGGTCATGTTTTCAGGATTTCCCTCAGATGAAACGGCTGTGGTAATTACTGAGGCAGTGAAACTGGTCAAATCACCTGTGCAAAATAATGGAAAGCCCAAAAACATGACCTGTTGGGGTGCCTTGAGGACTGGAGTTGAGAAACATTGCCCTAACCACCTGATTTAAACCCATGATTGTTGTGCAATGCACACGATTGTGACACGGTAGTACGACAATTTGAGGTTTAAAGTGAATGTTAAAGTGGTTGTAAACCCACATTTTCGACTTTTGCCTACAGGTAAGCCTATAATAAGGCTTACCTGTAGGTATAAAGAATATCTCCTAAACCTGTACGGTTTAGGAGATATTCCCCTCGCAATGCGCCGCTGATTGCAGCGGCGCAGGGGGGAACCTCGGCTAAAGGGCCGGCCCCGCCGACCCATGCCGGATTGAAATCTCCGGCACGCATGCGCGGGAGTGACGTCATCGCCGCTCCAGCCAATCACAGTGCTGGAGCGGCGATACCGGGAAGACACGCTTGGCGTGGGCCAGGTAAGTTCCCTACCTCGTTTTGAGGTAAGTATTTCATAATGAGCTAATATGCGGTGCATACTAGCTCATTATGGCTTTTGCCTTGCAGGTTTGTAAAAAAAAAAAGTTTATACGGGTTTACAACCGCTTTAAGTCTATTTTTTTTTACATAACAAACATGTTATACTTAGGTAGGTCTACTCCTCTCTAAAAAGTGTGGGTGACAGGTGGTGAGGATGTGATATGTTTCCCCCTAACCACCTGATTCTAAAACAAGTGTTTTGTCTTCTGGGGTCCCCCAGTTTAATGGGGACACATCACAAACCACGATCTGAAGGTTTAGACTTCAGTTGAGGTGCAGTCCCACAATGCAACGTAAAAAAAATAATTGTATATTATATATGTGCAATATATCATTAGATGTGGTGGCTGCATTTGTTTTCTTTAGGTTTTTTTCCCCTTCTGTTTTCTCCTGGTAATCTGGCCAGTAACACAACCCTCTGGATGAATGAGCACAGGAGGCATATTTGGACTGCAGTCAGGGGGTGTTCAATGTACTAGCGGATTTAAAGGGATTGTAAAAGGTAAAAAAAAAAAAAATTCCTAAACATCTTCCTTTCCCTTAGTGCAGTCCTCCTTCACTTACCTCATTCTTCCATTTTGCTTTTAAATGTCCTTATTTCTTCTGAGAAATCCTCACTTCCTGTTCTTCTGTCTGTAACTCCACACATTAATGCAAGGCTTTCTCCCTGGTGTGGAGTGTCGTGCTCGCCCCCTCCCTTGGACTACAGGAGTCAGGACGCTCACTAACACACAGCTCCTTTCTCCATCTGCAACGTAGAGAGCGTCCTGACTCTTCTGTAGTCCAAGGGAGGGGGCGAGCACGACACTCCACACCAGGGAGAAAGCCTTGCATTACTGTGTGGAGTTACAGACAGAAGAACAGGAAGTGAGGATTTCTCAGAAGAAATAAGGACATTTAAAAGCAAAATGGAAGGATGAGGTAAGTGGAGGACTGCACTAAGGTAAAGGTAGCCATTTAGGATTTTTTTTACCTTTACAACCCCTTTAAATACAGAAAGAAATTGGGCAGGACTACAAAACACCTCCCCTTCTCCTAAACGGCATCAAGCGGGGGGGGGGGGGGGGTTGTATTTTGTAATCCACAAAGAGAGCTTGGCTGATAAAAGGCACACAGGAATAGACCAGCTGACAAGATTGTTGGAGGGATCAATAAGGATCTTTTTGCACTTATTGAAAAGATGCAACACAATTTCAAGAGTATATTTAAAGCGGGGGTTCACCCTAAAAAAAATTCTAACAATGCATGGAGCCGACCAAGGAGACTGACAGTATGCCGTTTTTTATTTTATTTTGCGTACATACCATTATAGGGCTATTTTCACCCCCGGCTTCCCCGCGGGAGTGGGCGTTCCTAATCACAGGCTGTGCTTGATGTGCTTCCGACCGGCGCATACTGCGCGTCACGAGTTGCCGAAAGAAGCCGAACGTCGGTGCGGCTCTATACGGCGCCTGCGCACCGACGTTCGGCTTCTTTCGGCAACTCGTGACGCGCAGTATGCGCCGGTCGGAAGCACGTCAACCGCAGCCTGTGATTAGGAACGCCCACTCCCGCGGGAAAGCCGGGGGTGAAAATAGCCCTAAAATGGTATGTACGAAAGAAAACAACAACAGCATACTGTCGTTCTCATAGGTCGGCTCCATGCAATGTTAGAATTTTTTTTTTAGGGTGAACCCCCGCTTTAACAGCAAAAAAGGGAACAAATAAGAAAAGTTTATGGCTGAATTTTGGTTTTTATTTACAGAGTGAGAAACTACGATAACCTATCTCTATCAGATTACAGAATGTCTTTGTATGGGAGGTTTCTCACACAGACAAGAGGCGGTTCAGAGGGAAAATATAACAAGACGTGTCAGACAGAAAAGAAAGTGAAAGAAATTCCCCAAACAAACACTAAAATTTGCCAATTACTGATGATAATGACATGAAAACAATATTCATTCAATTCTTCTCTCTCTGATCTCCTACTGACTACAAAACATTTTCACTACCCTGGAAAAGATACAATGCAACATTCAATCAATCTTCCCAAAAAGACCATTAAATGGATTTCCTAAAATATGAGGTCAGCTTTCTAGACCTCGAACTGCGAGGGATTCCAGACTGCGTGTCTTCGGTGGAATTTAAAAAAGCCAAATTTACAGAAAATTTGGAACACAGTGGATGAGATAAAAATCGATATTTTCTTTTATTATTTGTCCTCAGTGACAGCACAGACCGAGAAACAGCCTGTCCTAAAAAGGCCCCACGACGGGTATAGAACCTCCGCACTTCTCATCCTCAGAGAGACCTGGGAAATTCTTCCACAACTTTCCATCACTCAGCAGTAACACAAAAAAAATTATTTGAAAATGTAGAATGCACTTACCGTTTAAAAAAAAAATTATATATATATATATATTTTGTATTATATTCAAATTTTTTATTAATATTATCAATTTTAATTCACGTGAATTTATTGTTGCCCATTATTGCCACCTTTAGTGCAAGAAAAGCTTAGAGGGCTTGTAAATAAAAAAATTTATTTTGCTGAAATGACTGTTTACAGGGTATAGAGACATAATAGTTAACTACTTGCCGACCTGCCGCCGTCATTCTACGGTGGCAGGTTGGCTCTCCTGCGCGAGAGCCCGTAGCTCTACGTCGGCTCTCTCGCAGGCCACTAGGGAGGCGCGCACGACCTCCCGCTCGCCCCCACTCCCGTGCCCAGCGGGCGCAATCACCGCCGGGCACACACGATCGCTCGTTACAGAGCGGGGACCGGGAGCTGTGTGTGTCAACACACAGCTCCCGGTCCTGTCAGGAGGGGAAATGCTGATCCTCTGTTCATACAATGTATGAACAGCGATCAGTGATTTCCCCTAGCGAGGCCACCCCCCCTACAGTTAGAACACACCTAGAAAACATACTTAACCCCTTCCCCTAGTGTTAACCCCTTCACTGCCAGTGACATTTTTGGATTGGATTGGATTGGAATAAATACTTATAGAGCGCCGAATGCGAGTTGTTTATAGTAATCCAATGCATTTTTATAGCACTGATCGCTATAAAAATGCCAATGGTCCCAAAAATGTGTCAAAAGTGTCCGCCATAATGTCGCAGTACTGAAAAAAAAAAAATAAAAAAAAAAAAAAAAAAAATCGCTGATCGCCGCCATTACTAGTAAAAAAAAATATGAATAAAAATGCCATAAAACTATCCCCCATTTTGTAAACGCTAAAAATTATGCGCAAACCAATCAATAAACGCTTTTTGCGATTTTTTTTTACGAAAAATATGTAGAAGAATACGTATCGGCCTAAACTGAGGGAAAAAAAAAGTTTTTTTATATATTTTTGGGGGACATTTATTACAGAAAAAAGTAAAAAATATTAATTTTTTTCAAAATTGTCGCTCTATTTTTGTTTATAGCGTAAAAACTAAAAACCGCAGAGGTGATCAAATACCACCAAAAGAAAGCTCTATTTGTGGGAAAAAAAGGACGCCAATTTTGTTTGGGAGCCACGTCGCACGACCGCGCAATTGTCAGTTAACGCGACGCAGTGCCGAATCGCAAAAAGTACTCTGGTCTTTGACCAGCAATATGGTCCGGGGGTTAAGTGGTTAAAGGGGTTGTAAAGGAATTTTATTTTTTTTTCATAATAAGCATCCTTTACTTGCAGACATTCCTCTTTTCACTTCCTCATTGTTCGTTTTTGCTCAGAAGTTGCTCTATTTCTTCTCTGTTCTGTTCACTTCCTGCTCGTCTGATTGTTACTGACCACCGTGACGGGAGGGTTTACTGCGGTGGTCAGTGACGTGCTCGCCCCCTCCTGGGAACTACATCTGTGCGGCAGGACGCTCTCTACGTGTTAGAGACTTCAAGGAGGTGTGAATTACTGGCCGTGCCGCAATTCATACTGGGAAATGTAGTTCTTACATGAACGAGCGCCGCAAACCAAGAAGTGAATGAGAGAACAGAAACTAGAACGCCGGAGGTGATATAGATGAAGGAATTTAATAGGTATTTACTTTTTTTAACAGATATTAACAGGTATTTACTTTTTTTAACAGAATCAATACACTATTCTGTCTACCTTGCAGACATTCATTTTAGGCAAAAAAAAATATTTCCTTTACAACCCCTTTAACTGATACCTTTTAAAAATAGATAAAAATCAATCATATAATGTACCTCTAGTTTCTAGTTTCGTTTTTGCATGTTATTTCCTGCCTCTCTGCCTTACAGAGCCATAGAGCAGTGATGGTTTGGAAAACGAAACTAGAAACTAGACACACAGTAATCACACCTCCTTGATTAGTGACCACAGAGAGAAAGCTCCCAGTACTGTGGTAATCAGGAAACAGACAACCAGGAAGCACCCAGAACAGAGAGGAATTACAGCAACATCAAAGCAAAAACGAACAATGAGGACACGAAAACAGCACTGCATTAAAGGATCACTAAAGGGAAAAAAAATGTTTTGCTGAAATGACTGTTTACAGGGTATAGAGACATAATAGTTAACTGATTCCTTTTAAAAACGATTAAAAATAGATAAAAATCAATCATATAATGTGCCTCTTAGATGCAAAAGCTAAACTGAAAGTAATTTAGTCTTTGCATGTTATTTTATGCCTCTGTGCTGGACAGTGCCATAGAGCAGTGGTCCCCAACCTTTTTGGCACCAAGGACCGGTTTGTGGAAGAATATTTTTCCAAGGCCCGGTAGGAGGAATCGCGATTTGTTGCATTAGCGGTTAGTGCGGGAACCCTGCAAATCCATTGCGGGTTCCCGCATCACATGTTTTGCGGCAGTTCACATTGCCCTATGCGAACTGCTGGGAGTGTCATTTAAAAGTTAACAACACCCCCAAATCAGTTCGCATATCGCAGTGCGATCTGCAAACTTGGACAGGAATCGGATCGCATGGGTGTGAACACCCATGCGATCCGTTTCTGCTACGAAAAAAAAGGGTCCTGTGCGAGTTTCATGTGAATTCAGCCATACAATTTTTATGGCTGAAATCGCATCGCACAGAGATTGCATGTGATGTGCACTGCAGTGCGGTGCAAATCACATCCGAACTCTGACATTGGTGCAGTGTGAACCGGCCCTAAATGTCCCAGTGTAAAAAAGATTAAATGTCCCAGTATAAGAAAAATGATTAAATGTCTCAGTATAAAAACATGATTTAATCGTTTTTTATATACTGGGACATTTAATAATTTTTTTATACTGGGACATTTAATGTCCCATAATAACAAAAAGATCAAATGTCCCAGTATAAAAAAAATAATAAATGTCCCAGTATAAAACAATATGCATGTCCCTCCGCAGTGCCCACTGTACTTACAGTCTCAGGGCGGGAATGTGAGGGGAGCCGTTCGCTTGCGGGAATGCATAGAGGGGGAGGGCGGAGAGCTGACGTAATTCTCTCTCTGCTCTCATCGGGTGGCTGCGACGCTGTGTAGCGTAGCCTTGCAGCCCTGTATGTTAGGGCGGGACAGCGGCGCTGATTGGCCAGGAGGATCACACAATGGGCGGGCTCGGGAATGCAATGCTCTGCACCTCGGCCGCCACAGAAAAACAATTTAAAGTTCCTCGGCGGGCGGCCCGGTACCGTTTGATCCACGGACCGGTACCGGTCCGCAGCCCGGGGGTTGGGGAACACTGCCACAGAGTCCTGGCTAGGAAAGCGAAACGAAACTCTCCCATGACTTTTTTCATACGGAGCCAGACAACCAGGAAGTGTCCAGAACAGAGCAGTTTTACAGCAACATCAGAGCAAAAACGAGCAATGAGGACATGAAACCATGACTGCAGTAAGGTAAAGGAAGCTATTAAGATAAAAAAAAAAAAAAATTCCTTTACAAACCCTTTAAGAAAAATGCAGTCTCTGACTATCTTCTGTATGATGTCCTCAGTCTCTAACCAGCTGTCTAAGATGGTCATTTAGGAGGGATGCAAGCCACACTTCCTAATATACAAATAACCAGGAAGAACTGTACAAATCCTACAATATACAATCATGAAAACACAACACAAGCTCAAATGTCACATCAAAAATAAACTTTCAGCTAGACGTATGGGAAACCCCACAAGTTCCATCTAATGATAATTCACAAATTTTCCAGTAAAACATTTTAATCTGCAATGTAAGTACAGAACACGACGTATACCCATCTCACTGCATTTATAGAGGCTACAAAATTCTGACAAATTCCTCTCCAAATATTATTGGCCGATATGTTAAGAGACACACAGGCACTGACCAGCAGTACTTCCTATTGAGCAGCTTGGTAGACGGCACAAGCAACACAGCAAACTGCATGTTACAAACAAGATCTGCAAAGCTTAAAATCGGAAGCCCAGGTTTGTGTCACACGGTTACATTGCTCCAGCTTGGACCAATGTAAAGATGCATGTTCCATATCTCCACTGTGGGAGTGGAGAACAAGTGTAGTAATCATCCTGGTCTTCCAGCTCCTATGCCGAGTAGCTTGCCCTTCTGCATAGTAACCGCAGGGGGCTGCTTGCGCAACATAGGCGCCATTCAGAGAATGACCTGCCTTCTTCTCCATGAATCCAAATTGTTTTCTGATTGGACCAGTTGGAGAACATGATACCACTACCCCGCCTCTCCTCCTCATCCAATCAGAGAACGCTTAGAATTCATTTGGAAGGATGCAGGGTGTTCTCCAAAAGGCGGCCGTGCTGAGCAAGCGTCCCCCTGTGGTTACTATGCAACAGAGTAGCAGAAGACTGCAGTCCAAGCTGGACCGATGCAACAATACAGCTGGAGCTCAGTTTTACCCTCCAGAAGATTTACCCCCCTCCTCCTCCTCTAATCACCAGGCCATTTTTTACGATACGCCACTGCTTTGCTTTAACTGACAAATGCGCAGTCGTGTGAAGCTGTCCCTAAACCAAATTTAAAAGGCATTTCCACTTTTGCAGCCAAATTGGGATAACATCCACTTTAGATCTGTTGCATGTTTTCATTCACATAGTACAACGTAAAAAAAAAAAAAAAAAACGCCAGTAGCTTTGCAGGGAGCCTTTCAATTTTTTTTTGCGTTTCCAATGGATAAAAAAACCTAACGCCAGCGTTTGAGCGGTTTTCGGCATTTCACGTTTTTTCCCCGCCGAGAAACGGCACTTTGAACGAAAATTTTGGGCTATCATAAAAAAGCCAACAAACTCCAAAGCTCACTAACACTAAAAAAACACCCAGGTGTGCATGGGCACATAGGCTAACATAGAGTTCAGTTTATGGGATTTAAAAAAAAAAAAAAAATCTGAAACGCCAATAAACTACAATTTATCAGCTTCAGTGTGCATGGAGCCTTACAAGGAATGTAAACATCCCCTGTAACAGGAATATGACAGGTCCTCTTTATGGAGAGATGTGGGGTCTATAAGGCTGGAAAGACCAAAACAAAGAAACAAACAGTCTCAGCCTTTCCAGCCGTGCCCGCGGCATTGTTTACTTCGGCCGACCCCAATGTGATGTCATAACATCGCGCCCGGGCCTCCGAGTGTAATAGAGATGACTGGGGACCATCTAGTCAGAAATCTCCATGCTCAACTTCCAGTGGCGACCGATTCCTTCTCCGGCTTGACGATCGCACGGGCAAGCTGGTAGAAGCACCGGAGGAGGGCGGCAATTTTAAGAATGATCAAGCGGCTGAACTGCCTCTATGATTGTTATTACGGAACAGAGAATGGCTGGGCAAAAAAGATGAAAAGGGTCAAAAATAAATAAAAAAAACAATAGTTATAGGATAACTCTGTACTGCACTGGTGAAAGTATGTAAAAAAAAAAAGTTTTTTTCTGTAATTACTTAAAGCGGGGGTTCACCCTATTAAAAAAATTTTTTTTTTTTTTTTTTTATTATACCATTACATTCGGCATCGTAGCGCGAGCTACAGTATGCCGGTCTTACATTTTTTTATCCCCGTACTCACCGTGCTATGGATCATTGAAGATTCCGGGGAATGGGCGTTCCTATGGTGAGAGAAGGTGATTGACGGCCGGCTCTGGCACGTCACGCTTCTCCGGAAATAGCCGAAATAGGCTTGGCTCTTCACGGCGCCTGCGCATAGCCTGTGCGCAGGCGCCGTGAAGAGCCGAGACCTACTCCGGCTTTCTTCGGGGAGCGTGACGTGCCAGAGCCGGCCGTCAATCATCCTCCCTCTCCATAGGCACGCCCATTCCCCGCGGGAGTCGGAAACTTCAATGATCGATAGCACAGTGAGTACGGGGATTAAAAATTTAAGACCAGCATACTGTAGCTCGCGCTACGATGCCGAATGTAATGGTATAATGATGTTAAGGAGGGTGAACCACCGCTTTAAAGTGGAGGTTCACCCAAAAACTAAATTTTTAACATTAGATTGAGGCTCATTTTGTCAAGGGGAATCGGGTGTTTTTTTTTAAATCGAAGTCATACTTACCGTTTTGGAGAGAGATCTTCTCCGCCGCTTCCGGGTATGGACTGGGCGTTCCTATTTGATTGACAGGCTCCTGACGGTCGCACAGGAAACGGTGAATGCATGACACGGCCCCGCTCTTTTTAAATTGTGACAGCGGGTGCAGAGAAAGGATCCCTGTCGCGCTGTCACTGGGGGGGGGGGGGGGGGGCGACACTGCCTGCTGAAAATATTACACCCTAAATACAGGTGTAAGATGTTCAGAAAGGTCAACAAAGGCTGCTTTCACACTGAGGAGTTTTTGAAGCACCAAAGAAGCCAAGGAAAGATGCTTCCCATTAAATTCAATGTATGTGTTCACAATTAGGTGACTACTGAACAGGGTGGATAAAAAGCAATGATTAAAAAAAAATATATATACATCTTTTTTTTTTTTTTAATCAAATTATTTTAATAAAATGCTTTTGGAATAAAAATCTATCTAAACGCAGTTTTATATTTAGGTTACAATAATAGTTTTGTTTATGCAGCATGAAATGGAGCTTAGTTATGTAGCATGAGGCTGTATATTGTGCAATATTTACATTTTTTGGTAAACTCATTCAATGAATCCAAGCTCTGCAAGCTGAGATAACATGCACTGCCCATTGATGCATTCACACAATTTCACAGTAACCAGGAGATAAAACAAAGTTCAGGAATATTCCTTTATTCCATTGTTTTGCAAATCTATGTACACAACAAACTGTACGATTGAATCGGTTCTGATATCGCTGTTTTACTAACCTGACAGCTTATTATTCTAAATAGGTAAAATTCAATTTGTTTTTAAATATTAAAGATTCTATCTACCAGCAAGTCCTTACATTTAAAGAGCACTTGTCATTTCAGATCCATCATGGCAGCGCCTGCTAGCGGGCATCCACTCACCTGCTGCCACCACCTTGTTTTGTCACTGCCGCATCACAAGCCGTCCCATTAAAGTGAATGGGACTGTTGGTGAGTCAACAGCGGGTCAGAGGAGAAGCCACTGGGGGACAGAGATGACAGTTGCACTTTAACCACTTGCTTACTGGGCACTTAAACCCCCTTCCTGCCCAGACCAAAATTTCATCTGTCAGCACTCACTCTTTGAAGGACAATTGTGTGGTCGTGTAACACTGGACCCATTTATTTTTTGTTAAAAAAAAAAAAAAAAAAAAAGACCAAAAATGTTAAAAAACTAAAACGATTTTAACATTTTGAAAACCGGTACATTTTTCTCTTTCATTGATGTACGCTGATGAGGCTGCACTGATGGGCACCAATATGCGGCACTGATTGCTGGCAGAAATGGGCACTGATAGACAGCACTGATAGATGGGCATCGATAGGTGGCACTGGTTGGCGGCTGTGCCTCTTCCTCTTCGGGACCGATGCCCCTTCAACAGAAGTTGACGATCAGCTTTTTTTTCTCCTCATGCTGTCGGTGTGATGAGAAAGATAGAATAAAAAAATTGATTACCGAGCTTTTGTTTACATCACGTGATCAGCTGTCATTGACCGACAGCTGATCATGTGGTAAGGCAGGGGTCTTCAAACTACGGCCCTCCAATTGTTCAGGAACTACAATTCCCATCATGCCTAGTCATGTCTGTGAATGTCAGAGTTTTACAATGCCTCATGGGATTGGGAAGTTCCGCAACAGCTGGAGGGCCGTAGTTTGAGGATCCTTGTGGTAAGGGGTCGGGATCTGTGATCATCCGAGTCCCATTGATGTGCAATGAGCGTGCGAAGGGGAGGCAATGTAGGTCCGCGCTGTAGTCATTCGGCTATAGCGCGGACGGGAACAGGTTAAAAGTTATGATTTAAAATCGAGTCGATTCAAATCAAGCCTTTTTGCCAGCGATTTAAAATCGACTTAAAAGGGGTTGTAAAGGTACACATTTTCCCCCTAAATAGCTTCCTTTACCTTAGTGCGGTCCTCCTTCACTTACCTCATCCTTCCATTTTGCTTTTAAATGTCCTTATTTCTTCTGAGAAATCCTCACTTCCTGTTCTTCTGTCTGTAACTCCACACAGTAATGTAAGGCTTTCTCCCTGGTGTGGAGTGTCGTGCTCGCCCCCTCCCTTGGAATACAGGAGAGTCAGGACGCTCACTGCATTGCAGATAGAGAAAGGAGCTGTGTGTTAGTGGGCGTCCTGACACTCCTGTATTCCAAGGGAGGGGACGAGCACGACACTCCACACCAGGGAGAAAGCCTCACATTACTGTGTGGAGTTACAGACAGAAGAACAGCAAGTGAGGATTTCTCAGAAGAAATAAGGACATTTAAAAGCAAAATGGAAGGATGAGGTAAGTGAAGGAGGACTGCACTAAGGGAAAGGAAGCGATTTGGGTAAAAAAAATTAAAAATTGTACCTTTACAACCCCTAATTTATATCAATCCACCCTGCTTCTGAAAGCAATGGATTCCACTAGGGCTGCAACTAACAATTATTTTCATAATCGATTAGTTGGCCGATTAATCGGATAATAGCCTTAAAAAAAAAATGCATTTTTAATATTTTTTTGGGCCAATTTGTTGTTGGGCAGATTACAAAACACAAATTGCCGCAAAAACACATTTCATGCTTTTCTGCAGCTTCTCCATTGAAGTATATTGAACCAAAAAAAACAAAAACAAAATAGCACCGTTTTGCGTTAAAAAATCCTCGCCCTTTCCAAATACGCAGCAGCTGAAAAAAAATCATGGATGTGAACGTGTCCCATAGGAAAACATGTAAATGAACTGTAGTGTGTTTCTGCAAAAAGCACCAAAAAACAGAGGTGTGATCCCAGGCTTGAGATGTTTAGTAACATAATGGGGTTAAAAAAACAAAAAAATGTGTACAAAAAGAGCAAATAATCGCTACTGTAAGGGCTTCATTTTTTTACTGTGGGGCAGTGAAAGTATTTACAGTAGCGATTTGCTTTTTTGTACTATAAAGGGCTAATTTTAGTTTTTTTTTTAACCCCATTATGTTACTGGCCGATCGATTATGAAAATTGTAATCGATTAATTTCATAATCAATTAGTTGTTTCGGCCCTAGATTCCACTAGATTTTAATTAGGGGTATCAGAGAAAAAGGGGGCTGAAAACAAATGCCCCCCCACACTATTCACATATTTGTAAAAAAAACATTTATCATTTTCCTTCCACTTCACAATTATGTGCCACTTCACATAAAATCCCAACAAAAATACATTTATGATTTTGGTTGTAACATGACAAAATGTGAACAATTTTAAGGGGTATGAATACTTTTTCTAGGCACTGTACATGTTCAGTTTTTCTTCCTTCTTTTAGCAGGCTGAATGGGGGAAAAAACGGACAGATCCCCACATCAACAAAAACAATGTGTGATGAAAGGATCTCCTCCGCTGCTCTATTGTATTCTGACAGCGAGGACTCCCCTGCCCATCAGAACACACAGATCAGTGCTGCAGCCATTGACTGCAAGTGCCGATCGAATGCTGGATTTGAAGCGAGTGCGAGTGCGAGTTATTGGAGCAGTTTCTGTTGGAGAGAGCAGAACAGTTGGGACTTCACACATTGAACTTCACCAGCTTCCTGCAGAACCGGGCACATTTCAATCCCTGTGTACCCAGATAAACATCTACCTGTGTATAGCACACCATGACAAGTGATGTCACAGAGCAGACACGTGATGTCACAGGGCAGACACGTGATGTCACAGGGCAGACAGGGGATGTCACAGGGCAGACAGGGGATGTCACAGGGCAGACAGGGGATGTCACAGGGCAGACAGGGGATGTCACAGGGCAGACACGTGATGTCACAGGGCAGACACGTGATGTCACAGGGCAGACACGTGATGTCACAGGGCAGACACGTGATGTCACAGGGCAGACACGTGATGTCACAGGGCAGACACGTGATGTCACAGGGCAGACCCGTGATGTCACAGGGCAGACCCGTGATGTCACAGGGCAGACACGTGATGTCACAGAGCAGACACGTGATGTCACAGAGCAGACACGTGATGTCACAGAGCAGACACGTGATGTCACAGAGCAGACACGTGATGTCACAGAGCAGACACGTGATGTCACAGAGCAGACAGGCACCTGATCTCACCTGGCTGAGCCAACCACAGAGCTCCTTCTGGAAAGCAATCTACAGATTTCCCCAAAATATCTAAATTGTCACATAAATCATCACAATACTAAAAAACTAGCAATCACAGCTCCATACGTGGCCGTCCACGTCACAAATATTTCTCTTTACTGAAAACAAACAAAAATTGTCACAACAATATAACCGTTTTTTTTTCCAGTAATGGGGGGGGGGGAGGAGGGATGTTGTCAGTCAGTAATGAGGGGAAAGGAGGGATGTTGTCAGTCAGTAATGAGGGGAAAGGAGGGATGTTGTCAGTCAGTAATGAGGGGAAAGGAGGGATGTTGTCAGTCAGTAATGAGGGGAAAGGAGGGATGTTGTCAGTCAGTAATGAGGGGAAAGGAGGGATGTTGTCAGTCAGTAATGAGGGGAAAGGAGGGATGTTGTCAGTCAGTAATGAGGGGAAAGGAGGGATGTTGTCAGTCAGTAATGAGGGGAAAGGAGGGATGTTGTCAGTCAGTAATGAGGGGAAAGGAGGGATGTTGTCAGTCAGTAATGAGGGGAAAGGAGGGATGTTGTCAGTCAGTAATGAGGGGAAAGGAGGGATGTTGTCAGTCAGTAATGAGGGGAAAAGGAGGGATGTTGTCAGTCAGTAATGAGGGGAAAAGGAGGGATGTTGTCAGTCAGTAATGAGGGGAAAGGAGGGATGTTGTCAGTCAGTAATAAGGGGAAAGGAGGGATGCTGTCAGTCAGTAATGAGGGGAAAGGAGGGATGCTGTCAGTCAGTAATGAGGGGAAAGGAGGGATGCTGTCAGTCAGTAATGAGGGGAAAGGAGGGATGTTGTCAGTCAGTAATGAGGGGAAAGGAGGGATGTTGTCAGTCAGTAATGAGGGGAAAAAGGAGGGATGTTGTCAGTCAGTAATAAGGGGAAAGGAGGGATGCTGTCAGTCAGTAATGAGGGGAAAGGAGGGATGTTGTCAGTCAGTAATGAGGGGAAAGGAGGGATGTTGTCAGTCAGTAATGAGGGGAAAGGAGGGATGTTGTCAGTCAGTAATAAGGGGACAGGAGGGATGCTGTCAGTCAGTAATGAGGGGAAAGGAGGGATGTTCAGTCAGTAATGAGGGGAAAAAGGAGGGATGTTGTCAGTCAGTAATGGGGGAAAAAGGAGGGATGTTGTCAATCAGCGAGGGGGGGGGGGGTCATCTCTAAGCAATGGGAGTTGGGGAGGGGTCTCAGTGATGGGGAAGGGGTGTTGTCAGTGTTGGGGGGGGGAAGGGTTTCAGTGACATGGGGGGGGGTCTCAGTCAGTGTTGGGAGGGGGTCTAAGTTATCAATATGGGGTTCTCAGTGGGGAATATGGGGGCTCAGTCAGTGTTTGGGGAGGGTCTCATTTAGTTATATGTGTAGGGGGGGGGGGTGGTTCTCAGTTTGGAATGGGGGTCTCAGTCAGTGATGGGGGGGGGGGGGTTCTCAGTGATGAGGGGGGTTTGGGGGGTTTGGGGGGTCTCAATTATATTGGGGGAGTGTCAGTCATATGAGGGTATGTCTCGGTCAGTAATAAGGGGGGCATCAGTGTTGAGGGGGGATTCTCAGTTGGGAATGGGGGGGGGGTGTCAGTCAGTAAAATTGGGGGTCTCTGTCAATGATATGAGGGGGCCTCAGTGTTGGGGGGTTCTCGGCTGGAAATTGGGGGGGGGTCTGTCAGTAAAATGGGGGCCTCAGTTTTAGGGGTTCTCAGCTGGAAATTGGGGGTCTGTCAGTAAAATGGGGGTCTCAATGATATGAGAGGGTGTTCTCAGTCAGTGATGAGGGGGCTCTCAGCTGGAAATTTGGGGGTCAGTCAATGATATGAGGGGTGTTCTCAGTCAGTAATGAGGGGGAAAAGGAGGGATGTTGTCAGTCAGTAATGAGGGGGAAAAGGAGGGATGTTGTCAGTCAGTAATGAGGGGGAAAAGGAGGGATGTTGTCAGTCAGTAATGAGGGGGAAAAGGAGGGATGTTGTCAGTCAGTAATGAGGGGGAAAAGGAGGGATGTTGTCAGTCAGTAATGAGGGGGAAAAGGAGGGATGTTGTCAGTCAGTAATGAGGGGGAAAAGGAGGGATGTTGTCAGTCAGTAATGGGGGGGAAAAGGAGGGATGTTGTCAGTCAGTAATGAGGGGGAAAAGGAGGGATGTTGTCAGTCAGTAATGAGGGGGAAAAGGAGGGATGTTGTCAGTCAGTAATGAGGGGGAAAAGGAGGGATGTTGTCAGTCAGTAATGAGGGGGAAAAGGAGGGATGTTGTCAGTCAGTAATGAGGGGGAAAAGGAGGGATGTTGTCAGTCAGTAATGAGGGGGAAAAGGAGGGATGTTGTCAGTCAGTAATGAGGGGGAAAAGGAGGGATGTTGTCAGTCAGTAATGAGGGGGAAAAGGAGGGATGTTGTCAGTCAGTAATGAGGGGGAAAAGGAGGGATGTTGTCAGTCAGTAATGAGGGGGAAAAGGAGGGATGTTGTCAGTCAGTAATGAGGGGGAAAAGGAGGGATGTTGTCAGTCAGTAATGAGGGGGAAAAGGAGGGATGTTGTCAGTCAGTAATGAGGGGGAAAAGGAGGGATGTTGTCAGTCAGTAATGAGGGGGAAAAGGAGGGATGTTGTCAGTCAGTAATGAGGGGGAAAAGGAGGGATGTTGTCAGTCAGTAATGAGGGGGAAAAGGAGGGATGTTGTCAGTCAGTAATGAGGGGGAAAAGGAGGGATGTTGTCAGTCAGTAATGAGGGGGAAAAGGAGGGATGTTGTCAGTCAGTAATGAGGGGGAAAAGGAGGGATGTTGTCAGTCAGTAATGAGGGGGAAAAGGAGGGATGTTGTCAGTCAGTAATGAGGGGGAAAAGGAGGGATGTTGTCAGTCAGTAATGAGGGGGAAAAGGAGGGATGTTGTCAGTCAGTAATGAGGGGGAAAAGGAGGGATGTTGTCAGTCAGTAATGAGGGGGAAAAGGAGGGATGTTGTCAGTCAGTAATGAGGGGGAAAAGGAGGGATGTTGTCAGTCAGTAATGAGGGGGAAAAGGAGGGATGTTGTCAGTCAGTAATGAGGGGGAAAAGGAGGGATGTTGTCAGTCAGTAATGAGGGGGAAAAGGAGGGATGTTGTCAGTCAGTAATGAGGGGGAAAAGGAGGGATGTTGTCAGTCAGTAATGAGGGGGAAAAGGAGGGATGTTGTCAGTCAGTAATGAGGGGGAAAAGGAGGGATGTTGTCAGTCAGTAATGAGGGGGGAAAAGGAGGGATGTTGTCAGTCAGTAATGAGGGGGAAAAGGAGGGATGTTGTCAGTCAGTAATGAGGGGGAAAAGGAGGGATGTTGTCAGTCAGTAATGGGGGGGAAAAGGAGGGATGTTGTCAGTCAGTAATGAGGGGGAAAAGGAGGGATGTTGTCAGTCAGTAATGAGGGGGAAAAGGAGGGATGTTGTCAGTCAGTAATGAGGGGGAAAAGGAGGGATGTTGTCAGTCAGTAATGAGGGGGAAAAGGAGGGATGTTGTCAGTCAGTAATGAGGGGGAAAAGGAGGGATGTTGTCAGTCAGTAATGAGGGGGAAAAGGAGGGATGTTGTCAGTCAGTAATGAGGGGGAAAAGGAGGGATGTTGTCAGTCAGTAATGAGGGGGAAAAGGAGGGATGTTGTCAGTCAGTAATGAGGGGGAAAAGGAGGGATGTTGTCAGTCAGTAATGAGGGGGAAAAGGAGGGATGTTGTCAGTCAGTAATGAGGGGGAAAAGGAGGGATGTTGTCAGTCAGTAATGAGGGGGAAAAGGAGGGATGTTGTCAGTCAGTAATGAGGGGGAAAAGGAGGGATGTTGTCAGTCAGTAATGAGGGGGAAAAGGAGGGATGTTGTCAGTCAGTAATGAGGGGGAAAAGGAGGGATGTTGTCAGTCAGTAATGAGGGGGAAAAGGAGGGATGTTGTCAGTCAGTAATGAGGGGGAAAAGGAGGGATGTTGTCAGTCAGTAATGAGGGGGAAAAGGAGGGATGTTGTCAGTCAGTAATGAGGGGGAAAAGGAGGGATGTTGTCAGTCAGTAATGAGGGGGAAAAGGAGGGATGTTGTCAGTCAGTAATGAGGGGGAAAAGGAGGGATGTTGTCAGTCAGTAATGAGGGGGAAAAGGAGGGATGTTGTCAGTCAGTAATGAGGGGGAAAAGGAGGGATGTTGTCAGTCAGTAATGAGGGGAAAGGAGGGATGTTGTCAGTCAGTAATGAGGGGGAAAAGGAGGGATGTTGTCAGTCAGTAATGAGGGGGAAAAGGAGGGATGTTGTCAGTCAGTAATGAGGGGGGAAAGGAGGGATGTTGTCAGTCAGTAATGAGGGGGAAAAGGAGGGATGTTGTCAGTCAGTAATGAGGGGGAAAAGGAGGGATGTTGTCAGTCAGTAATGAGGGGGAAAAGGAGGGATGTTGTCAGTCAGTAATGAGGGGGAAAAGGAGGGATGTTGTCAGTCAGTAATGAGGGGGAAAAGGAGGGATGTTGTCAGTCAGTAATGAGGGGGAAAAGGAGGGATGTTGTCAGTCAGTAATGAGGGGGAAAAGGAGGGATGTTGTCAGTCAGTAATGAGGGGGAAAAGGAGGGATGTTGTCAGTCAGTAATGAGGGGGAAAAGGAGGGATGTTGTCAGTCAGTAATGAGGGGGAAAAGGAGGGATGTTGTCAGTCAGTAATGAGGGGGAAAAGGAGGGATGTTGTCAGTCAGTAATGAGGGGGAAAAGGAGGGATGTTGTCAGTCAGTAATGAGGGGGAAAAGGAGGGATGTTGTCAGTCAGTAATGAGGGGGAAAAGGAGGGATGTTGTCAGTCAGTAATGAGGGGGAAAAGGAGGGATGTTGTCAGTCAGTAATGAGGGGGAAAAGGAGGGATGTTGTCAGTCAGTAATGAGGGGGAAAAGGAGGGATGTTGTCAGTCAGTAATGAGGGGGAAAAGGAGGGATGTTGTCAGTCAGTAATGAGGGGAAAAGGAGGGATGTTGTCAGTCAGTAATGAGGGGGAAAAGGAGGGATGTTGTCAGTCAGTAATGAGGGGGAAAAGGAGGGATGTTGTCAGTCAGTAATGAGGGGGAAAAGGAGGGATGTTGTCAGTGAGTAATGAGGGGGAAAAGGAGGGATGTTGTCAGTCAGTAATGAGGGGGAAAAGGAGGGATGTTGTCAGTCAGTAATGAGGGGGAAAAGGAGGGATGTTGTCAGTCAGTAATGAGGGGGAAAAGGAGGGATGTTGTCAGTCAGTAATGAGGGGGAAAAGGAGGGATGTTGTCAGTCAGTAATGAGGGGGAAAAGGAGGGATGTTGTCAGTCAGTAATGAGGGGGAAAAGGAGGGATGTTGTCAGTCAGTAATGAGGGGGAAAAGGAGGGATGTTGTCAGTCAGTAATGAGGGGGAAAAGGAGGGATGTTGTCAGTCAGTAATGAGGGGGAAAAGGAGGGATGTTGTCAGTCAGTAATGAGGGGGAAAAGGAGGGATGTTGTCAGTCAGTAATGAGGGGGAAAAGGAGGGATGTTGTCAGTCAGTAATGAGGGGGAAAAGGAGGGATGTTGTCAGTCAGTAATGAGGGGGAAAAGGAGGGATGTTGTCAGTCAGTAATGAGGGGGAAAAGGAGGGATGTTGTCAGTCAGTAATGAGGGGGAAAAGGAGGGATGTTGTCAGTCAGTAATGAGGGGGAAAAGGAGGGATGTTGTCAGTCAGTAATGAGGGGGGAAAAGGAGGGATGTTGTCAGTCAGTAATGAGGGGGAAAAGGAGGGATGTTGTCAGTCAGTAATGAGGGGGAAAAGGAGGGATGTTGTCAGTCAGTAATGAGGGGGAAAAGGAGGGATGTTGTCAGTCAGTAATGAGGGGGAAAAGGAGGGATGTTGTCAGTCAGTAATGAGGGGGAAAAGGAGGGATGTTGTCAGTCAGTAATGAGGGGGAAAAGGAGGGATGTTGTCAGTCAGTAATGAGGGGGAAAAGGAGGGATGTTGTCAGTCAGTAATGAGGGGAAAGGAGGGATGTTGTCAGTCAGTAATGAGGGGACAGGAGGGATGTTGTCAGTCAGTAATGAGGGGACAGGAGGGATGTTGTCAGTCAGTAATGAGGGGAAAGGAGGGATGTTGTCAGTCAGTAATGAGGGGGAAAAGGAGGGATGTTGTCAGTCAGTAATGAGAGGGAAAAGGAGGGATGTTGTCAGTCAGTAATGGGGGGAAAAAGGAGGGATGTTGTCAGTCAGTAATGGGGGGAAAAAAGAGGGATGTTGTCAGTCAGTAATGGGGGGAAAAAAGAGGGATGTTGTCAGTCAGTAATGGGGGGAAAAAGGAGGGATGTTGTCAGTCAGTAATGGGGGGAAAAAGGAGGGATGTTGTCAGTCAGTAATGGGGGGAAAAAGGAGGGATGTTGTCAGTCAGTAATGGGGGAAAAAGGAGGGATGTTGTCAGTCAGTAATGAGGGGAAAGGAGGGATGTTGTCAGTCAGTAATGGGGGGGAAAAGGAGGGATGTTGTCAGTCAGTAATGGGGGGAAAAAGGAGGGATGTTGTCAGTCAGTAATGAGGGGAAAGGAGGGATGTTGTCAGTCAGTAATGAGGGGGAAAAGGAGGGATGTTGTCAGTCAGTAATGGGGGGGAAAAGGAGGGATGTTGTCAGTCAGTAATGGGGGGAAAAAGGAGGGATGTTGTCAGTCAGTAATGAGGGGAAAAGGAGGGATGTTGTCGGTCAGTAATGAGGGATGTTGTCGGTCAGTAATGAGGGGAAAGGAGGGATGTTGTCAGTCAGTAATGAGGGGAAAAAGGAGGGATGTTGTCAGTCAGTAATGAGGGGAAAAGGAGGGATGTTGTCAGTCAGTAATGGGGGGGAAAAGGAGGGATGTTGTCAGTCAGTAATGAGGGGAAAGGAGGGATGTTGTCAGTCAGTAATGGGGGGGAAAAGGAGGGATGTTGTCAGTCAGTAATGGGGGGAAAAAGGAGGGATGTTGTCAGTAATGGGGGGAAAAAAGGAAGGATGTTGTCAGTCAGTAATGAGGGAAAAAAGGAGGGATGTTGTCAGTCAGTAATGGGGGGGAAAAGGAGGGATGTTGTCAATCAGTGATGGGGGGGGGGGGGGGTCATCTCTAAGCAATGGAAGTTGGGGAGGGGTCTCAGTGATGGGGAAGGGGTGTTGTCAGTGTTGGGGGGGGGGGAAGGGTTTCAGTGACATGGGGGGGGGTCTCAGTCAGTGTTGGGAGGGGGTCCAAGTTATCAATATGGGGTTCTCAGTGGGGAATGAGGGGTCTCAGTCAGTGTTTGGGGAGGGTCTCATATAGTGATATGTGTAGGGGGGGGGGGGGGGGGTTCTCAGTTTGGAATGGGGGTCTCAGTCAGTGATGGGGGGGGGTTCTCAGTGATGAGGGGGGTTCTCAGTGATGAGGGGGGTTTGGGGGGGGGTCTCAATTATATTGGGGGAGTGTCAGTCATATGAGGGTATGTCTCGGTCAGTAATAAGGGGGGCGTCAGTGTTGGGGGGATTCTCAGTTGGGAATGGGGGGGGGGGGTGTCAGTCAGTAAAATTGGGGGTCTCTGTCAATGATATGAGGGGGCCTCAGTGTTGGGGGGTTCTCAGCTGGAAATTGGGGGTCTGTCAGTAAAATGGGGGCCTCAGTTTTAGGGGTTCTCAGCTGGAAATTGGGGGTCTGTTAGTAAAATGGGGGTCTCAATGATATGAGGGGGTGTTCTCAGTCAGTGATGAGGGGGCTCTCAGCTGGAAATTTGGGGGTCTGTCAGTAAAATGGGGGGTGTCAGTGTTGGGGGGTCTCAATCAATGATATGAGGGGGTGTTCTCAGTGTTGGGGGGGTCTCGGCTGGAAATTGGGGGTCTGTCAGTAAAATGGGGGGTGTCAGTCAATGATATGAGGGGGTGTTCTCAGTCAGAGATGAGGGGGTCTCAGTGTTGGGGGGTCTCGGCTGGAAATTGGGGGATCTGTCAGTAAAATGGGGGGTGTCAGTCAATATGAGGGGTGTTCTCAGTCAGAGATGAGGGGGGATCTCAGCTGGAAATTTGTGGGGTCTGTCAGTAAAATGGGGGGTGTCAGTGTTGGGGGGTCTGTCAGTCAATGATATGAGGGGGTGTTCTCTGTCAGTGTAGGGGGGAGGGGGGTCTCAGTGTTGGGGGGTCTCAGCTGGAAATTGGGGGTGTCAGTGCTGGGGGGTGTTCTCAGTCAGTGATGAGGGGGCTCTCAGCTGGAAATTGGGGGTCTGTCAGTAAATGATATGAGGGGTGTTCTCAGTCAGAGATGAGGGGGTCTCAGTGTTGGGGGGTCTCGGCTGGAAATTGTGGGGTGTCAGTGTTAGGGGGGGTTCCGTCAATGATAAGAGGGGGTGTTCTCTGTCAGTATAGGGGGGAGGGGGGTCTCAGTCAGTGTCGGTGGTTGGGGGGGGAGGGGAGGTGATGTTTCCCGCGCAGTCAGTGTCGCAGAGCCCTGGATGGCGCACACATAGGCCAGAGCCCCGGGGATGATATACGGTGTCTCCCGGTGAAGTTCCCGGGACGGACTCTGGTGGGAGAAGCAGCAACAAGTGTCCGGGACAGGAGCGGGGGGGGCGGGGATGTCCCGGTAGGGGGGGGGACGAAGGCCCGCCAAAGCCAGGACTGCCTCCCTCAGCCCGGGTCAATGGGGGGGAGGGGGGAATGTTTCTCTGAGTTTTCTCCTTACCTCCGCCATATTTGCCGTACTGTCGGGTCACATCGCGGGTCAGCGGAGGAGCCCGGATGAAGGCGGAAGCGGCCGGAGCTGTGACCACCAGAGGGCGCAACCAATCGGGAAGCGGCGGAGGGCGCGGACTGGAGGGGGCGTGGCCTCCGCCATTCGGCGAGCGGGAGGGGGCCGGGCCGCCAGGGGGTGGGCGGGACCTCGGCGTCGCCATAGAGACACAGACGCGTCCGAAGGAAGATCCTGATGAGGGGAGAGATCGGCGGAACCGGCAACATGTCCGGCCCGGTCCGGAGCAGGGCACACCCGCCGGGGGCCAGCGTGTAAGTGTGATCCCTTATACAATGGTTTTATCTCAGCAAACGTGACTCTCAGCAAACATTCACTGCTGGATACCAACCTCTTCCATTCACATCACATGGAGCTGGAAGATTCACCTGCAGCGAATGTCACATTCACTCCATTATAAAAATGTCCATAAAGAGCACCTGTCACCCCCTTATGTGATCACTGCCAGTCCAGTTGTGTTTTTTTTTTGTTTGTTTCCATGGTAACCGGCACATTTTAGGCCTGAAGATTAGTTCAAACCCCAAAACATTTTTATTTTCTGAAATCGGAGACCTTTTAGGATGAAAATTACAACAGAACTGAAGGAAAAACAGTAAGAGAAGTGCCCCCATTGGGGAGATTTCCCTTCACTTCCTGTCTCATAGACACAACAGGAAGTGAGAGGAAATCCCTCCAAAGTGAGGGAATCCCTGGTTGTCACCAGAACTAGTGTCCCCACGCCGCGTAAATTCAAATCTGCGCCGGCGTATCTACTTCCTGTATTCAGAAAGCAAGATACGCCGACATTAGCCTAAGATACGACTGGCATAAGTCTCTTACGCCGTCGTATCTTATAGGGTGCATTCTGACGCTGGCCGCTAGGGGCGCTTCCGTTGTTGTCGGCGTAGAATATGCTAATTACCTAGATACGCCGATTCACAAACGTACGTACGCCCGTCGCAATGTATTTACGTTGTTTACGTTAGGCTTTTTCGGGGTAAGGTTGCTCCTGCTATTAGGAGGCGCAGCCAATGTTAGGTATGGACGTCGTTCCCGCTTAGAAATTTGAATTTTTTACGATGTTTGCGTAAGTCGTTCGCGAATAGGGCTGGACGTAATTTACGTTCACGTCGAAACCAATACGTCGTTGCGCCGTACTTGGAAGCAATGCACACTGGGATATGTACACGGACGGCACATGCGCCGTCCGTAAAAAACGTCAATCACGTCAGGTCATCATACATTTACATAAAACACGCCCCCCCTTCCACATTTGAATTATGCGCGCTTACGCCGGCCCCATTTACGCTACGCCGCCGCAACTTACGGAGCAAGTGCTTTGTGAATACAGCTCCTGTAAGTTACGGCGGTGTAGCGTAAATGCGATACGCTACGCCGCCGTATCATTGCGCGCCCCTACGTGAATCTACCCCATACTGTATATACTCGCATAGTAAAATGCACATTTTAGGCCTGAAGATTACTTCAAACCCCCCAACGCATTTTTATTTTGAAAAGCAGAATAAAAGATAAAGTAGAACCGAAGAAAAAAAAAAACGCCAGGGAGGTTTATAATCACCACCAGCTTGTTTGATTTTCGCCATCTGTGTCCCCATTGGGGAGATTGTCCTTCATTTCCTGTCCCATACCCCAAACAGGAAGTGAGAGGGAATCCCTGGCTGTCACCAAAACTAGTGTCCCCATGGGAAGATTTCCACCCCTATTCCTGTTCTGGTGACAACACAACATTTGGGATTTTATTTCACTCTCGGTGATAACAGTAAACAGGACAAATAGAGAGAAGGGGGGGAGGGATCTCCCTAACATGGGCACAGACTACAATAAAAAATAAAAGGGGGTCTTTAGACTGACACCCCGCACCACCGATCGCCGCGCTGCGCGCCCCCACGGGCGCGCGCCGGCATCAAATCCTGCAGGACGTCAATAGACGTCCAGTCGGGATTTCACAACCACTTCCCGGACGTCAATTGTCCACTGACCGGACAGGAAGTGGTTAAGGAGGATTCGTTTCATCTCCGTGTATCACCTGAGGACAGTCCCATCACTGGGTTTATAGAAGGGTAGGCCGTATGAACGAGGCTTTACTGCCTGTCTGTAAGGGCCCGTAAAGAGTGTCAGCCGGTCATATACCCCACTTTTATATAGGGGTGAATTTATTACTACAATTGCAGCACTTATTTTATTTTTGTTTTTATTTTTTTCAGGCCTAAAATGGTTTCACAGGTGAAGAAAATCATCAGTATGTCCAGTTTCGTCAACCAGAGCAGGATCAACCGCAGCATGATGGGGAGCAGGAGAAGTATAAGTATTCACGCCGACAGCAGAGTCATGGATAAGAACTTGGCGCTCGCTGGGAAACAATCCATACCGGTCAGTAAAGGGAAACGAATTATGTTCTAATAAACGTAGTACGTGGTAATATGGCATGTATGGAGGGGTCTGAATGAGGGGTCCTCAAATGATTGATTGATTGATTTTTGAGCTTAGTTAGGCGCCAAATGCCCACTGTGAAGTGAGCGTCTAAGCGCCGCTGGTGAGATGTAACTTTGAATCAATCCGTGGTGAGGAAGAGAGAGAAAAGAGAAGATGATCCAGCCCAAAATGTGTTGTCACCCTGTGGACATAGATATTTATTTTCTGAAGCAGCAAGCTGTGGAAAGGTCAGAGATAAATCTGTATTGAAAGTTTTACTACATGATTTTTTACATTTTAATATATAGTAGTAATACCTTCAACCAGCCATTCTCAACCAGGGTTCCATGGGACTCTAAGGTTCCTCCAGAGGTTGCTAGGGGTTCCTTCAGTGCTGATTGACTTCCCATATGATGGTACCTGAAGAGGTCCAGGGCCAATGCTACGTGGCAGAGACAGTGATATTATACCAATCATTCATTTAACTGTCTGTGAAGAGGGCATTCTGATCACCAATGTAAGGAACATTCTTCCCACTGATCACCAATGTAAGGAGCATTCTTCTCACTGATCACCAATGTAAGGGACATTCTTCCCACTGATCACCAATGTAAGGAGCATTCTTCCCACTGATCACCAATGTAAGGAACATTCTTCCCACTGATCACCAATGTAAGGAACATTCTTCTCACTGATCACCAACGTAAGGAACATTCTTCCCACTGATCACCAATGTAAGGAACATTCTTCTCACTGATCACCAACGTAAGGAACATTCTTCCCACTGATCACCAATGTAAGGAGCATTCTTCCCACTGATCACCAATGTAAGGAACATTCTTCCCACTGACCACCAATGTAAGGAGCATTCTTCTCACTGATCACCAATGTAAGGAGCATTCTTCTCACTGATCACCAATGTAAGGAACATTCTTCCCACTGATCACCAATGTAAGGAACATTCTTCCCACTGATCACCAATGTAAGGAACATTCTTCCCACTGATCACCAATGTAAGGAACATTCTTCCCACTGATCACCAATGTAAGGAGCATTCTTCCCACTGATCACCAATGTAAGGAACATTCTTCCCACTGACCACCAATGTAAGGAGCATTCTTCTCACTGATCACCAATGTAAGGAGCATTCTTCTCACTGATCACCAATGTAAGGAACATTATTCCCACTGATCACCAATGTAAGGAACATTCTTCCCACTGATCACCAATGTAAGGAACATTCTTCCCACTGATCACCAATGTAAGGAACATTCTTCTCACTGATCACCAATGTAAGGAACATTCTTCTCACTGATCACCAATGTAAGGAACATTCTTCCCACTGATCACCAATGTAAGGAACATTCTTCTCACTGATCACCAATGTAAGGAACATTCTTCCCACTGATCACCAATGTAAGGGACATTCTTCCCACTGACCACCAATGTAAGGAGCATTCTTCCCACTGATCACCAATGTAAGGGACATTCTTCTCACTGATCACCAATGTAAGGAACATTCTTCTCACTGATCACCAACGTAAGGAACATTCTTCCCACTGATCACCAATGTAAGGAGCATTCTTCCCACTGATCACCAATGTAAGGGACATTCTTCTCACTGATCACCAATGTAAGGAACATTCTTCTCACTGATCACCAATGTAAGGAGAATTCTTCCCACTGATCACCAATGTAAGGAACATTCTTCTCACTGATCACCAATGTAAGGGACATTCTTCCCACTGATCACCAATGTAAGGAACATTCTTCTCACTGATCACCAATGTAAGGAACATTCTTCCCACTGATCACCAATGTAAGGGACATTCTTCCCACTGATCACCAATGTAAGGGACATTCTTCCCACTGATCACCAATGTAATGAACATTCTTCCCACTGATCACCAATGTAAGGAGCATTCTTCCCACTGATCACCAATGTAAGGGACATTCTTCTCACTGATCACCAATGTAAGGAACAATCTTCTCACTGATCACCAATGTAAGGGGCATTCCTCCCACTGATCACCAATGTAAGGAACATTCTTCCCACTGATCACCAATGTAAGGAGCATTCTTCCCACTGATCACCAATGTAAGGGGCATTCTCCATATTGATCACCAATGTAAGGAACATTCTTCCCACTGATCACCAATGTAAGGAACATTCTTCCCACTGATCACCAATGTAATATAATAAATGTTTGTTTTTGGGTTTAATATTGCTTTAAGGGCGAGGCTCAGGCTCCATTCACATCTAGGCGGACGAAATTGCGGCGTTTTGTCGCCGCAAATCGCGGTACAAATAGCGGCGTTTTGTACCGCGATTTGCGGCGACAAAACGCTGGTATTGTCCGCCTAGATGTGCCCCAGATTGACCCCCTCTATGGAGATGCTTCCCATCTCCTAGCCGAACGACGCCTGAAAAAAAGGTCCGGGACCTTTTTTCAGGCGGCAGGCGTCCGGCGTTCGGCGTGGAGATGTGAACCATCTCCATAGAGGGAAATGTGTTTCCAGCCCTCTGGCGGCAGCGGCGTAGCGCTACAGGCGTAAAAACGCCTAGATGTGAATGGGGGCTAAAACTTCTTTGGTTTTATTTCATTTTCTCAGGTTTTCGATGAGGAGGGCAATGATGTCACTCCTCGGTCACTATTCCAAGCAGAGCCTGGCACCACAGCCACCAAGCAAAGCAAACTGTTTACCACGCCAGATGCTTCTGGTATAACCGCATCAGATATCTTCTCCACCATGTCCCTCCAGCAGACGGGATTTATCTCCAGTTTCGTCGGACCATTTTCAAGGTGCTTTAATTTTTTTCTTATTGCATTTGTAAAAAAGTAAAGCAGCTCTGTAACTAAACGAATTGTTTAAAAAAAACTGTCTTGTTCAGGGAGTGTACAATACTGTATGCCCATGAAGGGCCATGTTTGCCCACATAGGGTGCGCAGGTGTTCCCTGCATCCGCAAGCAGGAAGTCCCATTTACAGTCCCTTTAAAAAGTATTCATACCCCTTGAAATTGTCCACATTTTTTTCATGTTACAACCAAAAATTTAAATGTATTTTATTGGGATTTTATGTTATGTTACAAAGTGGATAAATGGTTTTCATTTTTTTTTTACAAATAAATATGTGAAAAGTGTGGGGGGTACATTTGTATGGCGCCCCCCGGAGTCAATACTTTGTAGAACCTCCTTTCTCTGCAATTACAGCTGCAAGTCTTTTTGGGGATGTCTCTACCAGCTTTGCACATCTAGAGAGGGACATTTCTGCCCATTCTTCTTCTTTGTAAAATATCTCAAGCTGTCAGATTGGATGGAGAGCGTCTGTGAACGGCAATTTTCAAGTCTTGCCACAGATTCTCAATGTGATTTAGGTCTGGACTGTGATTGGGCCATTCTAACACATGAATATGCTTTGAGCTAAACCATTCTATTGTAGCTCTGGCTGTATGTTTAGGGTCGTTGTCCTTCTGGAAGGTGAACCTCCGCCCCAGTCTCAAGTCTTTTGCACACTCTGACAGGTTTTCTTCTAAGATTTCCCTGTATTTAGCTCCATCCATCTTCCCATCAACTCTGACCAGCTTCCCTGTCCCTGCTGAAGAAAAGCATCCTCACAACATGATGCTGCCACCACCATGTTTCACGGTGGGGATAGTGTTTTCAGGGTAATGTGCAGTGTTTATTTTCCGCCACACATAGCGTTTTGCTTTTAGGCCAAAAAGTTTGATTTTGATCTCATCTGACCAGAGCACCTTCTTCCACATGTTTGCTGTGTCCCCCACATGGCTTCTTACAAACTGCAAACGGGAATTCTTTTGGCTTTCTTTCCACAATGTCTTTCTTCTTGTCACTCTTCCATAAAGGGCAGATTTGTGGAGAGCACAACTAATGCCCTATACACACGATCGGTTCGTCTGATGAAAACGGACCGATGGACCGTTTTCATCGGATGAACCGATCGTGTGTGGGCCCCATCAGTTTTTTTTCCCATCGGTGAAAAAAAATAGAACCTGTTTTAAAAATTTCGTATGGTTAAAAAACCGATCAGGTATAAATCGGCAGCTAAGTTTGCTAAACCCTTGCAGCCTTTGTAATTAGCAAGGAGAAGAACGTTTTTCTTTCTCTACAAAAGTTTATCTATATAGATGAGCATATGGTGTCTGTACCAAGGAAAAAATTCCAAAGCAGAGAACAGAAGCTGCACAAATGTGCCACATAAACCTTGTTAAGGAATGATATAAATATATTAGCCAATTTTTAAAAAGCAGAACTCCAGGCAGATATAATTTGCATAAATGAATGCAGCTCTGTATTTTTTTCATACATCCCTGTGTGTCCCCTTCCCCTGATTTATAAATACTAGGGGCCACAGATTCAGGTACCTTGGGCGTATCTCTGCGGCGGCATAACGTATCCGATTTACGTTACGCCGCCGCAAGTTTTTCAGGCAAGTGCTTTATTCACAAAGCACTTGCCTCTAAAGTTGCGGCGGCGTAGCGTAAATCACCCAGCAGAATTCAAATTCGGCGGGTAGGGGGTGTGTATCATTTAAATGAAGCGCGTCCCCGCGCCGAACGAACTGCGCATGCGCCGTCCGTAAAATATCCCAGTGTGCATTGCTCCAAATGACGTCGCAAGGACGTCATTGGTTTCGACGTGAACGTAAATGACGTCCAGCCCCATTCACGGACGACTTACGCAAACGATGTAACTTTTTAAAATTTTGACGCGGGAACGACGGCCATACTTAACATTGGCTGCGCCCCATATAGCAGGGGCAACTTTACGCCGGGAAAAGCCTAACGTAAACGTCGTAACTTTACTGCGTCGGCCGCGCGTACGTTCGGGAATTTGTGCATCTAGCTAATTTGCATACTCGACGTGGAAATTGACGGAAGCGCCACCTAGCGGGGGGGGGGGGGGGAAATTGCAGTTTAGATCCAACGGCGTAAGAGACTTACGCTTGTCGGATCTAATGGATATCTATGCGTAACTGATTCTAAGAATCAGTCGCATAGATACGACGGGCCATATTAGGACATACGACGGCGTACATGGCGCTGCGCCGTCGTAAGTCCTTTGAGAATCTGGGCCTAGCAGTGTAAGCACCTGAATTTGACTTCGTATCAGGCTTTTGCAGTCCCTGTAGAGCAGAGCTCAGGCCAAGAGTTGCAGAAGCAGTGCAAGGAGCCAATCAGTTGTGCAGCAGTGCAAAGTGCATGCTGATAGGAGGAGAAAGCAAGCATAACAGAGATGAGCTCATCAATCTATTGTTTCTCCTATCATTGTCCAATCACAGGGTGGGGGAGGGATTAGACCTTTAAGGGTTACTGAAATAGAGAAAAATCAAGTCTTCTCCCCTGCTAGACAGGGCTGTTCTATGTGGCAGAGCTGTGTAAATCTCAGAACTGGACTGACAGAAATTCAAATCCTTTTAATGAGTAAAACAATCGGTGTGCAACGATCGGTGGTGCGCTGTGTCCCTTGGACACAACGCATCACCGATCAGGGTAAAGAGCCAATGATGAAGCTGTGAAAAGCCCATAACTGGCTTTCCAGTTACAGGGGACATCTACATTGATAATCAGTGCCCTGATTATGAGTGCAGCCCCATCACTGCAACATATCAGTGCCGCCTTATCAGTGAAGCCTCATCGTTGACCATCAGTGCCCATCAGTGCAGCTTATCAGTGCTCATTAGTGCCCATCAATGCAGCCTCATCAGTGCAGATCAAAGCAGCATATCAGTGGCAGTCAGTGCAGCCTCATCAGTGCCCATCAATGCAGCCTACCAGTGCCCACCATTGCAGCCTATCAGTGGCAATCAGTGCAGCTTATCAGTGCTCATTAGTGCTCATCAGTGCCCATCAATGCAGCCTATCAGTGCAGCCTCATCAGTGCCGATCAAATCAGCATATCAGTGGCAGTCAGTGGAGCCTCATCAGTGCCCACCAATGCAGCCTACCAGTGGCAATCAGTGCAGCTCTATCAGTGCCCACCATTGCAGCCTATCAGTGCCCACCATTGCAGCCTACCGGTGCCCATCAGTGCAGCCTCATCATTGGCCATCAGTGCAGTCTCATCAGTGCCCATCAATGCAGCCTACCAGTGCCTCCTAATCAGCGCACATCGGTGAAGAAGAAAACTTACTTATTTGCAAAATTGTACAAAGAAAATATATATTTTTTCAAACTTTTCTATATTTTTTAGTTTGTTTAGCAAAAAATTTAAAACCCAGTGGTGTTTAAATACCACCAAAAGAAAACTCTATCTGTCTCAAAATAATGATAACAATTTCATATGGGTGCAGCGATGCATGGCCACGCAATTGTCCATCAAAAGGTGACAGCACTGAAAGCTGAAAATTGGCCTGGGCAGGAAGGGGGTGAATGCACCCGGTAAGTGGTAATTTGTGTATTTAGTTGTTTGTCTGGAGTTCAGCTTTTATGCTTATAGTGGGTTATATATATTGTATATAAAACATTTTTAAAAACCTATTCGGTCACTTTTAAACAGGTCAACTTTTGCGGGCAGCGGTATGGGTATGTCTATGACCAGTCAGGATCCGGAATCATTATCGGAATATGCAGAAGAACAAGCACCCGGACGTGACAGGGGACCCAGCGTGACTGGTAAAGCTACCTTTAATAATGGTCTTCACTTACAGCTTATAGTGGTGGAGGCTCCATGGACCTCTATCCCGTAAGCTGCCAGAGCAATTACCGTGTATACACTCGAGTATAAGCCGACCCGAATATAAACCGAGGCACCTAATTTTACCACAAAAAACTGGGAAAACGTATTGACTCGAGTATAAGCCTAGGGTGTCCATCTGCATGCCTCACTGTGCCTAACTTTGCCTCACTGTGTCCATGGGCATGCCTCACTGTGCCCATGCCTCACTGTGCCCATGCCTCACTGTCTGTGCCCATGCCTCACTGTCTGTGTCCATGCCTCACTGTGTCCATGCCTCACTGTGTCCATGCCTCACTGTGTCCATGCCTCACTGTGCCCATGCCTCACTGTGCCCATGCCTCACTGTGTCCATGACTAGACTGACGTTTAACATGGGTGTCTATGAAAGGGGTGCCTGACTTTGAAAAATCGGTGCTCCCCAGCCGTAGGTCCCCCAGAAGAAGGGGGACCTACTGCGTAGGTCCCCCAGACAACAAATTTAGCAAACTTGTAGACGAGAAATGGGGCTACATGTGTGCCAAGTTCCGAGTCCAGGGGACCTACAACCGGCCCGTACCGTGTCCCCAAAGTCACCGGAGAAATTACTGTTTAACATGGGAGTCTATGGAAGGGGTGCCTGGCTTTGAAAAATCGGTGCTCCCCAGCCGTAGCTCCCCCAGACAACAAACTTTGTGGGACTACATGTGTGCCAAGTTTGGGGTCCAGGGGACCTACGGCCGGCCAGTACCGGATCCCCAAATTCTGGGAGATCAGGCGCAAAAAGTGCTGAAAAATTTAGCTTATACTCTTTTTGTCACACACATCAAGGGGTCAAACATAATTGACCTTCAGATACTGTTTTGGTTTCTTTGTATGTATGGATTGCATGGGTTGTTACCGACGTGGTGAAAATTTCATGTCAATAGCACCTTTAGAAATATAAACCCAGAATTGTGTTTTTTCACAGCTTCTTACACGAGGAAGGAAGAGATCAAAGAACAGCCAAAGGAAGAGGAAGATTTGGATAAGACGGTCAATGTGCACCTAACGGAGACCGAGACAATATGGCTGCTAGACATGCCTGTGGCTGTGATCGCCGCTGATTCTGAGGAAGCTGAGATAGTCAAGTATAAGAATTTAAAATACATTCCTAATATTTATTACAGGCATTTATATAGTCCTCACGGGCAACAACCTTCTCGACCCCCTACAGTCCGGCTCCCATACACAGCATTCCACTAAAACTGGCCTACTAAAACTCACCAATGACCTACTAAGTGCTAAAACCAATGGCCAACACTCCATACTCCTAGACCTCTCTGCTGCCTTCGACACAGTTGACCACCTGCTCCTCCTCAGCAAACTGCACTCCCTTGGTGTCCGTGATTCTGCTTTACCCTGGTTCTCCTCCTACCTATCTCAGCGCACTTTCAGTGTCACTTACAACCCCATCTCCTCCGCTCCTATTCCTCTTTCTGTTGGGGTACCCCAAGGCTCCGTCCTTGGGCCCCTCCTATTCTCGTTCTATACCTCTTCCCTGGGCCAGTTAATAACCTCCCATGGCTTCCAATACCACCTCTACCCCGACGACACCCAGATCTATCTCTCCACTCCTCAACTCACCCCCCTCGATCTCCTCACAGATCTCAAACTTACTGAATGACATATCGGTATGGATGTCACACCACTTTCTCAAACTCAATCTTTCTAAAACTGAGCTTGTTATATTTCCTCTTTCCCAGTCCCAACATCCCCTCCCCCCCTCCAATGACTTTACCATTAACCACTTGCTTACTGGGCACATATACCCCCCTCCTGCCCAGGTGAAATTTCAGCTTCCGGCACTGCGTCGCTTTAACTGACAATTGCGCGGTCGTGCGACTTGGTCCCAAAACAAAATTGACGTCCTTTTTTCCCCACAAGTAGAGCTTTCTTTTGGTGGTATTTGATCGCCTGTGCGGTTTTTATTTTTTGCGCTATAAACAAAAAAGCGACAATTTTGAAAAAAAATACACTATTTTTTACTTGTTGCTATAATAAATATGCCAATTTTAAAAAAAAAAAACATTTTTTTTTCTCAGCTTAGGCCGATACGTATTCTTCTACTTATTTTTGGTAAAAAAAATAAAATAAGCGCAGAAGTTATAGCGCCTACAAAATAAGGGACAGAATTATTATTTTTTATTATTTTTTTTTTACTAGAAATGGCGGCGATCTGCGATTTTTATTGGGACTGCGACCTTATGGCGGACACTTTTGACACATTTTTGGCGCCATTCACATTTATACTGCGATCAGTGCTATAAATATGCACTAATTACAGTATAAATGTGACTGGCATTGAAGGGGTTAACACTAGGGGGTGAGGAAGGGGTTAAATATGTTCCCTATATAGTGTTCTAACTGTAGGTGGGGGGGTGACTGGGGGGAGGTGACCGATCTGTGTCCCTATGTACAAGAGACACAGATCGTTCTCCTCTCCAGAGACAGGACGCTGTCTCTGTGTGAGCCGGCAATGAGAGATGATCTCATATGTTTACATATGAGATCATCTCTCATTGTCCGCACAGATCGCATCGCAAACGGCCACTCTGATTGGCCCTTCGCGGCGATCTGTAATTGGCTGTGTCCAAGGGACACGGCCAACACAGAGTTTCCCCGCTGCGCGCTCTGGAGCGCGCGCGGAATGCCCAAAGGGGCGGACGTCAATTGACGTCTAGTTGGATTTTGAGATCCGCGCTGTAGCCGTAATTCGACTATAGCGCGGGTCTCAGGAGGTTAAGATGAACAGCACAACCATTAGTCCCTCCACACATGCCAGGGTGCTGGGTGTAATCCTTGACTCTGACCTCTCCTTCAGCCCCCACATCCAATTACTGGCTAAATCCTGCCACCTTAACCTCCGCAACATCTCCAGAATTTGACCCTTCCTGACTAATGACCCCACAAAGCAACTTATTCACTCCTTGATTATTTCCTGCTTTGACTACTGCAACTCTCTCCTTAATGGCCTACCCTTACGCAGGCTATCTTCCATTCAGTCTATTATGACTGCTGCTGCTAGACTAATACAGCTCACTAACCAATCCGTGACTGCTGCTCCTCTATGCTAATCCCTTCACTGGCTTCCCTTACCCCACCATATAAAAATTCTAAATGCTAAGCACAACATACAAGGCCATCCACAACCCCCCCCCCCCCCCCCCCCCCCCCCCCCAGCTACATCACCAACCTCATCTGCAGATATCACCCAAATCGTCCCCTCCACTCCTCCCAGGACCTTCTGCTCTCTAGCTCCCTTGTTACCTCCTCCCATGCTTGCCTTCAGGACTTCTCCCAAGCCTTTCCCATCCTCTGGAACTTCCTGCCCCGGTATGTCCGGTCAGCCCCTACCCTGTCCACCTTTAGGAGATCCCTGAAAACTCACTTATTCAAGGAAGCCTATGCCACATCATCTTCCCTTACTCAAGATGGCTGTGGCTAGAAATGCTAGGGTTGGGATGGGGGTCAAAGTGATTTCCTTACAAAATAAAGCATGGAGACATGAATGGATGAGGGAATTTGCTTTGACTATTAAAAATGAATTATCCGCTTGCAGATTGCCTACTGCAGATTTACTGCGGCAGAGCAGCCACGCTGCGTTGGATCACGTATATGTACGTACATCACGGCCATTAGTAGTAAAAAATTAAAATAACATAAAAATTTCATTATATATACCATAGTATGTAGGTGCTACGCAAACCGATTTTTTTTTCTTATCAAAGACATGTAGCAAAATAAATTCGATTTTCTTTTATTAGATATGTTTAAAGCGGGAGTTCACCCATTTCTAAAAAAAATTTTTTTCTTCCCCTAGATTCCTGCTCGTTCGGTCTAGGGGAATCGGCTATTTGTATTAAAATAGGTGCAGTACTTACCCGTTTTCGAGCTGCATCTTCTTCCGTCGCTTCCGGGTATGGTCTTCGGGAGCGGGCGTTCCTTCTTGATTGACAGTCTTCCGAGAGGCTTCCGACGGTCGCATCCATCGCGTCACTCGTAGCCGAAAGAAGCCGAACGTCGGTGCGGCTCTATACTGCGCCTGCGCACCGACGTTCGGCTTCTTTCGGAAAATCGTGACGCGATGGATGCGACCGTCGGAAGCCTCTCGGAAACCTGTCAATCAAGAAGGAACGCCCATTCCCGAAGCCCATACCCGGAAGCGACGGAGAGGATGCGTCTCGTAAACGGGTAAGTACTGCACCTATTTTTAAATAAATAGCCGATTCCCCTAGTAATAACGAGCAGGAATCTAAGGGGGAAAAGTGCCCTCTAAGGGTGAACCCCCGCTTTAATAGCAGAAAGTATTTTTTTTCCGTCTTTTTATATTGCATTTATATTGCAAAAAAATTAAAAGCCAGTGGTGGTCAAACACCACCAAAAAAGAAAGCTCTATTCGTGTAAATAAAGTACCGTATATACTCGAGTTTAAGCCAAGTTTTTCAGCACATTTTTTTTGTGCTGAAAATACCCCCTCAGCTTATACTAGAGTCACCTTTTTGTGCCTCATCTCTAGGACTTTGGGGACCCGGCACTTGGCACACATGTAGCCCCATTTCTCCTCTACAAGTGTGCAAAGTTTGTTGTCCGGGGGACCTACGGCCGAGGAGCACTGATTTTTTCAGAGCCGGGCACCCCTTCCATAGACTCCCATGTTAAACAGTAATTTCTCTGGTGACTTTGTGAACCCGGTACTGGCCGGTCGTAGGTCCCCTGGACCCGGCACTTGGCACACATGTAGCCCCATTTCTCCTCTACAAGTGTGCAAAGTTTGTTGTCTAGGGGGACCTATGGCTGATGAGCACCTCTTCCAAAGACTCCTATGTTAAACGTCAGTCTAGTCATGGACACAGTGAGGCATGGGCACAGTAAGGGAAGGGCACAGTGAGGCATGGGCACAGTGAGGCATGCACATGGACACAGTGAGGCATGCAGATGGACACCCTAGGCTTATACTCGAGTCAATATGTTTTCCCATTTTTTTGTGGTAAAATTAGGTGCCTCAGCTTATATTCGGGTTGCTTATACTCGAGTATATACGGTATATAAATTAAATTTGTGTACAATTATCAGTTAAAATAACGTAGTACTAAATAGCAAAAATACGGCCTGGTCATGAAGGGGGTAAAACCTTTCCGGAGATCACGTGGTTAATAACTTGAGCTAGGCAGTAAAAAGGATCAATCAAACCACTCTGCATTGATCTATGGTTAGTACATTTTAAAACTCTACTACAGATCCATGAATGCAATTATAATAAAACAATATATTCTGAGATGCGGGTCTTTGAACTAGCATATAGGTGACATTTCTTTGTATTTTTTTTAGGGTACGGAACCAATCCTACACAGAACTCTGCAAAAGCAGAGCGGGCAACGATCGCTATGCAGAGAGAAGCATGCAAACGTTTAACGAGGCACCGAAGAGTAAAGAGGTTCAGTGTCAGAGCGTTATCCACCAAGACGCAAGTAAGGGTCGGCTTGTATCAGACTTGATAAAATGGACTAGATGAAATTCTTATATATTGCATTAATAAGTCATATTTTGGAAGGACATTTAAAGACTAGGGCCCGGATTCACAAAGGACTTACGACGGCGTATCTCCACGTACGCCGTCGTAAGTCCGAATGGGCGCCGTCGTATCTTCGCGCCTGATTCATAGAATCAGATACGCCTCACGGTTTCCAAGATACGAGCGGCGTAAGTCTCCTACGCCGTCCTATCTTGGGGTACATTTTTACGCTGGCCGCTAATACGCTGTTTATGTAAGGCGTCCGACCGGCGTAACTTTACCCCTCATAAAGCAGGGGTAAGTCATGTTAGGTATGGACGTCAGAAAAGTTGGAACAGCGTCGTATTTTAAGTCGTTTGCGTAAGTCGTACGTGAATGGGGATGGGCGTAGGTTACGTTCACGTCGACTAAGCATTGAGCCGGCGTAATTTACGGAGAAAATTCAACGTGATACTGAGCATGCGCGCGCATGCGCCGTTCGTTAGGTGCGTCATTTACGCGGGGTCCCGATTCAGTACCATACAACATACAACACGCCCCCTACCAGCACAGTTTGAATTAGGCGGGCTACGCCGCCGTAACTTAGGGCGCAAGTTCTTTATGAATACGGTACTCGCCTCTCTAAGTTACGGCGGCGTAGCGTATCTAGGATACGATACGCCCGCACAAAGATACGCCCTCCTACGTGAATCTGGCCCCAAAAATATATGTAAATATCAGATTGTTGGTAAAATAAATATGTAAATAATATCCTCCTTGCAAAGTAGGAGAAGACAAACCACTGCTTGAAGAATATTCAGAATCCGACATTTCTGGAAGTATCAGATTTCTGGTCCCTTGCTTTAAGTCTATGGTTCGATCCACCAGCCCCTATGTCAGTACTGTGCCCTGAAGTGACACAGGGGCCAATGGAAGGAACCACAGAGCACAGTGGGGGACTAGAAATATTACACTTCTGCAAGTGTCGTATTCTGAGGATTTTTTGGACAACGGTTGCTCTTTATTACATCGCAGATTGAGGGAGGGCAACAAGAAAGGTATTAACTATCTTCTTTGCAGGGAAGACATCATGTTATATATCACTAACACCCCAGCAAAGAGAGGTGGTGAGAGCAGCGGTCGGGTCTTTATGGAGTGCGGAGCTGATGCGGCCATCTTCCAGCACAGTCGCCTCTGTCCTTAAGACGGGCTTGAGGAAAGCTGCTCCGGTGTCCTCTCCTGGAGCAGCTTCTGCGGTGCGTCTCCTCTCTGCTCCTCTCGGCACTAGGCATCCATAGGGTCGCCTGACGTGTTGGCCAATCGTGAAAAGGGGTTTCATTCCTGCTTCCCGATTGGCCGAGAGGAGAATCAGTGTTGCAATATTCATTCGTTGTTGTAACACACCTGGGTGGGATCGAAGTGCATTTTCTGCGACCCGAGCCCACCCTATTTTGAAGGCTCTGGCTCTAATTGTGGTGCTTAATAAAAAATCCCTGTGTAATTAATGCACCCGGACACATGAATAGGGGATGGCCATGGATAGATTCATGCTATGCATAAATCTATCCATTGCATATAGGGGGGTAGCGTGGAGAGAGGGGACGGTGCCCGGGGCGCCCCTAATAGATGGGCCGCCACTGGTCTGCACCAAGATGCAAGTCAGGTATCCGGCATCTCCTGCAACAAATGTCATTTTGGTGAGATTTTCCAAAAGAAATTCACGTTTAAAAGGGATGCAGACCCTACAATTTTCCTCATTAGAGCCTTGCAGGTGCAGCAGCTGATTGATAATTATGAAACCACTCCCATTAGACTCATTGTGCACAGGGGCACAGACAAACACACAGGAATTTCTTCAGAATAAAAGGCAGGAATCTGCAACAAAGTTTTTCAAAATCCTTGTAATGTATATAGAAGCAAACAAAGAGAAATACCGCGCTAAAGCCCTATACAAGCTGCAACTAAAAAGTGATATACACACCAAAGTACAAGGAAAAGAAATGTAGCTGTGCTATAAAAAATGTAATAACATGTGAAAAATGACAATATCCATTGAAGTGAATCAAAAAATGGAAGACAATAAAAATGTTCATTGATCTGAAAGTCCTGATAAGGTTGCAATGAATAATTCCAATGTGAATCGTATGCTGATAAACCACCACCAATGAAGATCACCGTAAGGGATGCAAGCCTACCAGATGGCAAGCATAATCAGCTTGCGGCTGTAAACCCCAGCCCGGGCCTTGTGATGGAACTGCAACAAACACCAGTATGTGGAATCCTCCAGGTAAACGTGAGTAGCAATATGGACCCGGAAAGAAACAATACTCACAATAGTGATGTACCGTAGGATAAACATAAATTTAATAAATAAATTGCACTTACAAAATAGTTTCTTTATAAAGGCATGGGATAAAAAAGTAAAGCCGGCCGGCTCTCACGAACGCCCGTCCACACAGGACCGTAACGTCAATACGTCTCCTTTCCCGACATACGTTTCGTCATACAATGACGTCGTCTGGGGCATGGGTATAATGTATATAGATCACCCAAAGGGGAATGTTTTTTTTTCTCAACAAAAGTGGTTACGCTTTAAACTATTGATGCTTGTTTGCTTTATTTGTAGGTGTCATGGCATCAGTATGGGACCTGTATGATTCATTTCTTGCACTGGACCAACCACAGGTGGAAGCTGTGGTGAAGAAAGTCAGCCGGTCAGAGAGTGTGGCCAGCAACAAATCCAGCATGAGCCAAAGAAATGTATCTGTGATGTCTATGGATGGGATGGGTAGGTTATATCCCAGGCTTTTATTATGCTCAGTAAAATGACTTCAGCCACTATGCGCACCACAAGGCTCCTTTGCCAAAACCTGACAAATTTTGTTTGTGTGCGAATTACCGATTTGTTAGTTATGCCCTTTATGTGATGCCATGGATTTAAGTTCTAGCCTCACTTTAAAGAGGAACTTTAATCAGAAAATTAAGCCCCTTTTGCAAGTACAGTGGAACCTCGGATTGTGAGTAACGCGGTTAACGAGCGTTTCGCAATACAAGCACTGTATTTTTAAAAATCATAACTCGGTTTGCAAGTGTTGTCTTGCAACACGAGCACGATTCAGGCCAAAGCGGTGTGCAGTACCGCGTTTGGCCTGAGGTGGAGGGGCGCCGGAGCAGAGCCGAAGGTCACCGATCGCAGCTGATCGGCGCCGTTCGGAAATGCACGAAAAGGCCCGAGGACAGCTTGGCTGACTTTGGCAAATCTCGGGAACAAAGTCTTTCCGAGGTTTGCTGAGGTCAGCCGAAGTGTCCTCGGGCCTTTTCAGCCGTTTCCGAGACTCTCCGGCGCCCCTCTGGCCGCATTGCATGCCATTGAAGTCAATGCGGAACAAATTCTTTTAGTTTCCATTGACTTCAATGGGGAAACTCGCTTTGATATGCGAGTACTTTGGATTACAAGCATTCTCCTGGAACGGATTATTCTCGTAATCCAAGGTTCCACTGTATAGCTATGTAACACATTTAAAATAAGTGCCAATACTGTTTAAAATCCAGTAATACACTGTCTCACCCTGCTCAGTTGCTCTCCATTTTTGGCATTGTGCCAAAAGAAGCCGATCTGCTGACAGCCTAAAGATTTACTGCTGCTCAGGATGTCTGGACTTCAGCAAAATGGCAGCCTCCAGCAAGAAGATACATGAATAATGCTGGAGACAATTTTCAGCACACACTTATTTTGGTTGCATAATTATTAATGTGGAATGTATGTTCCTTGCTAAAGAACATAATTTTTCTTCAAGTTGTTATGGGTAACGTTCCACTTTAAAGTTCAATAATGAGGACAGGTGTGCACAGTAGAGAACTGCAGTGCAGAATAAGATCCCTTTCATACTGAGGGCATTTTGCAGAAGCTATAGCATTAAAAATAGCGCCTGCAATTTGCCCTAAAACAGCTGCTCTATTCACTCCCGAGGGCTTTCACACTGGAGCGGTGCGCTGGCAGGGCGTCAGAAAAAGTCCTGCCAGCAGCTTCTTTGGAGCGCATTCAGGAGCGGTGAACTCATCGATCCTAATGCGCTCCTGCCCATTGAAATCATATAACAGCGCCGCCGTACCGCCGGCAAAACGCTGCTGTAGCGGCACATTGTTAACCCTTTCTCGGCCGCTAGCGGGGGTTAAAAGCCCCGAAATGCACCACAAAGCCAACGCTCGGGGCGGCATAGTGTGAAAGCACTCTAAGGACCAGCAGGTGGCAATGATTCAAGGCTGATCATTATAGTTGTATTTTTGTGAATATGAGATTTTGGATTTTATCTGTAGTTTTTTCCTGCCATGTAACTTTCTGGTGATGTGGATTTTTTCATTTTTCAGATATGAGTACCGTCACAGATTTGGACAGGCTTTCTGTTTCATGGGTAACTGAGGAGAATGAGCCAGATGCAGATGTAATCCTAAAATCAGAGAAGTTTCAGCAAGATTTGTTCTTCATGGAGAGAGTGGTGGTAGAGAACGTATGCCAGCCAAAGCTTGCAGCTTACCGGCAGTTACCGGTGATCATAGGTGCGTTTTATTCTTCTGGTCATTCTTTTAACCTGATAAGTCTCTCAAAGATACCAATCATTGTAACCTGATTGGAGGCTGCAGACGACAGCTGGACTTCTGTTCCTGGTATCATTGATCCAATCATCTAAGAATAGTCTGGCAGGACATGAAAAACCTTGGCAAAAGAAACCACTGCTAAAGGATGCCACACAGATCTGTAACCTGATAGGCATTTTTCCTCAAGATCTCAGAGCAGAGAGGTTCCACCAATCAATGGCTTTGTCCAAACTATGGCTATTCTCTTCAGCAGAAATTATGTGATCAACCACAGTGGGGTCCCAAAATAGTTGCTTATGTGGGTTCATGTATTCAGTTAATTTGTATTAGTTTGAATTGGTTTATAGAGTGGAAATAAGTTAGATGATGTGTAATATTTTTTATTGCTGTCTGTGTCCCTATCAGGGAGATTTCCTCTTATGTTTATGAGACTGAAGCAGGGGCGGACTAACAACTCATGGGGCCCCCGGGCAATAAGAGATTATGGGGCCCCCTGGTAATAAGAGATTATGGGGCCCCCTGGCAATAGGAGATTATGGGGCCCCATGGCAATAGGAGATTATGGGGCCCCCGGGCAATAGGAGATTATAGTGGCAAAACAGTATACACACATACAGTATACATACACAGTATACACACACACACACACAGACAGACACACAATATACACACACAGTATACATACACACAGAATACACATACATACACTAAAAAGGTGCTGGAGAGGTGGAGCAGCTATAATCTTGGGATTTTCTTAAAAACACAGACTGTTAAAAACACAGGCTGGCAACCCTGATGGGGCCCCCTAGTGGCATGGAGCCCTCGGGCAGTGCCCGACAGCCCGAATGGTTAGTCCGCCCCTGCACTGGAGCCACTTTATATAGGTAGAAGGGAGAAGTTACCACTCTTTAGTAGAGTAGGAAAAGGTTTAGAGCCTCTGCCCCTTCCTGTCACCACTTTTTAGAGAAATTAAGCAGTTAAAATGCCCCCAACAGAGACACAGAAGACAATAAGAACATATTCAAAATGTTCACAAAACAATAAAAAAAAGTAAAATGTTTTAAGCAGAGTGGGTAGTAGCCCACAGCCAAAGTGTGCCTTGTTAAGTGACAACCACTGTATACAGGCTAAAGAAAGGCAACGTTGCCACCTGATTCCAAGATGTTCCTGGGGCCAGAGTTGTTGCTTCATATTGACAGAGGGTAGAGAGCTAAAAAGGAAAAAGACTAATCATACGTTATACAATAGGAAGCATTTGAGAACTCTTTTTTAAATTTGTTGTGATTAGTTTAAATACACTTTAAAGTACCATATTTAGGTCACACTTATTTTTCAAGAGGATGTCCCAAAAAAAAAAGTCATAAAGTTTGGGATATTTGGTTTGACGCCCCCTCCACTAATGCAGACCCCAGTCTTTCTGACTAAATATATTAGCTTTATGGTGACCCTGGCGATCTTTGTATTATACTATTGTGGTATATTGAATGGATCTAATGCCGTGTACACACGATCATTTTTCAGCATGTCCAAAAAACAACGTTTTCGCAACTTCATCATTAAAACGTCGTTGCCCACACACCATCGTTTTTAAAAAATGATATAGCAAAGCGCGGTGACGTACAACACGTACGACGGCACTATAAAGGGGAAGTTCCATTCGCCTTTGGGCTGCTTTAGCTGATTCCGTGTTAGTAAAAGACGATTCACGCTTTTCTGTCTGTTAAAGCGTGATGAATGTGCTTACTCCATTATGAACGCTAGTTTTACCAGAACGAGCGCTCCCGTCTCATAACTTGCTTCTGAGCATGCGCGGGTTTTTTACGTCGTTTTAGCCCACACACGATCATTTTTTACAACCCGAAAAACAACATAGTTTAAAACAACGTTAAAAAATGCAGCATGTTCGAATTTTTTTTTGTTGTTTTTCAGAACCTCAAAAATGATGTGTAGCCCACACATGATCATTTTAAATGACGTTTTTGAAAAACAAAGTTTTTTTTCATGCCGAAAAATGATCGTGTGTATGCGGCATTAGAGAGTGTTTGTTCTTTTATCCTAGTACTGGATAGAGCAGACCCTGATATTACAAACCTATGTACGTTGTGAAGGTCCTTATGTAGTTGGTGAGCGTACTATTGTTATAGTGATTGAGTACACAGTTATGTAGGTTCTTGTTTGTTGTGTGTTGAACTTCTGTACGGCGCCAAGCCTGGGAATGCCCAATAGGCTCTGTTATATAACTAATTCTTAAAACTGAATAAAAAGAATATCCAAATAAAAAAGGTACCATGTCTAGGACAACATATATATTGGTCTCTCACCTACCCCTAGGCATTTTGGGCCAGATTCACATAGAATTACGTTGCTCCTGGGCAGCGTAACGTATGTGATTTACGTTACACCGCCGCAGGTTTACAGCGTAAGTGCCTGATTCTCAGAACTCTTACCTGTAAACTTGCGGCAGTGTATCGTAAATGCGCTCGGCACAAGCCCGCCCAATTCAAATGGGGCGGGCACCATTTAAATTAGCCGCGTTCCCGCGCCGAACGTACTGAGCATGCTCCGTCGGGTAAATTGCGCTAAGTGACGTCGCACGGACGTCATTTGTTTTGACGTTTACGTAAATGGCGTCCAGCGCCATTCACGGACGACTTACACAAACGACGTTGTTTTTTAAATTTCGACGCGGGAACGACGGCCATACTTAACATGGCTTAGGACACCTAGGAGGTAGCCCTAATTTTACGCAACGTAACTCGACGGAAACGACGTAAAGTTAGATTGACGGGCAGCTCGGACGTTCGGGGATCGCCGTAAGTATTCATTTGCATATTCTACGCTGACCGCAATGGCCTTGCCACCTAGCGGCCAGCCTAGAATTGCATCCTTAAGATCCGACAGTGTAATTCAATTACACCTGTCGGATCTTAGGGCTAGCTATGCGTAACTGATTCTATGAATCAGTCGCATAGTTAGGACGGCCGTAACACAGAGATACGACGGCGTATCAGGAGATACGCCGTCGTATCTCTTTTGTGAATCTGGCCCTTTATTCTTAAATACCAGCAATAGCTCCTATATTCAACATTTTGATTTATCTCCAGGTAAGAGTGCTAGGATCACAGTTATTGCTCCCTCTCTTCCTGTTTTAATTAATTACCATTAATTAAATTATTTTATATTATAGGTGCCCCCAACTAGCTCCTGATGAGTGGATATTACTCCACGAAACGCGTATAGCCTTTTATATATGTTTCACTACAGCAATCATGTGGTCCTTATGGGTTTTTATCAATTGGTTGAATTATCAATTTACTATGCTATGCTACCTCTTCATACATCCTTGGGTAATTTGCTGACATTCATGTTAACCATTTGTTACACTGTTTATATTGTTTTCAACTCTATGATTTTCTTATTGTGATTTACCAATCATGTGTTTATCCTATTTTGTTACTTATTTACTGATGTAACAGGAATGTCATTTTATGCAATAGGCTCCCGTATGTTATGAATAAAACAACTTTTTTACTATATATTGATTGTTTCTTCCAATCCCAGTGCTGTGTTTCATTTAAAGTCCCGCTGTCCCCTTGTCCCCAAATTTCCCCTTGTTGTCCACATTATCGGGGATGGAGACCTGTATGCTATGCAAGCCATGGTCTCATTTTAAAGTCCCAACTTTTTTCTTTCCCCTAGGACAACATAGAGATTATAAAAGTGTAGACACTTGTAGATAGATACAAGGCCCCATCCCTGTATTAAAAACCATTTTTGTAAAAAAAAAAGTTTCCAATCTAACCATTGGAATATCAGTATATGGGGGTTATTTATGTGCCAACAAAACCAGTGTTGGCTTGTCTGCCATTGTTACAGTTTTGTTGGCACACAAAATTCCCCATATTCCGATTTTCCAACGGGTAGATTGGAAACTTTTATCTTTTACAAAAATTCATATCTACTGTAGGCCAAGACTGTCAAATTTCTCACCTGTCTCATTGCAGCAAATATTCTAAACAGTGTATGAAAAGTGCCCTATATTTTACAGATCCGGACTCTACCAGTGACACAGAAGTCATAACGAATGTGACATCTCCCAGTTTAGATCGACTGTGGTCTTTTGTGTGTGACATAACGAAGGGACACAACGTCAGCAGCACATCATGGAATAAGAAAAACCTGGTTAGCAGAAACACCACCTTATGCTTATATACTAGCTGTGCCATACATTCTGAGACTTCTACATCTTTGTTCCTTCATTTATCTATTTATTTGTTCTCTCAGGATCTCCTGGCTGTTGGCTATGGGCAGTTTGGCTTCAAAGAACAAAAAGGAGGATTGGCTTGTTGCTGGTCACTGAAGAACACAACAGTAAGAAAGAAATGATTTCATCTAATTGTTTAGTCCAGATGTGAGCAATACATTTCTTTATACAAGGGGTCTCAAACTGGCAGCTCTCCAGCTGTTGCAAAACTACAAGTCCCATCATGCCTCTGTTTGTGGGAGTCATGCTTGTAACTGTCAGCCTTGCAATGCTTCATGGGACTTGTAGTTTCGCAACAGCTGGAGGGGTGCCAGTTTGAGACCCCTGTTTTATACCTTCTGTGTATGAGGAGCATTGTACCTGCAGAAACACAGGGAACGGCAATCTCCTCTTTACACACTAGAGAAATACAATATGGGAACTCAAGTTATTGGCTGCAGTTAAAGGGAATGTATAGGGGTGTGTATATATATATATATATATATATATATATATATACATGATCTTTATTTCTTATTTTTATTAATATTATGTTGTTTATAAATATTTTTGAGTCTAGTTATCTGCCAGCAGGTGGATTGCGGGGATTATTTTTACATAATTGCATGTCTGTCCTTATCTGCTCTGCTAAAATAAGTCTGTTACAGACCTCTATAGCTCAAGATAACATTTTCACACACACACACTTGTCAGAAATAATCTCTTGGCTTCTGATGTTAAATTTTAAGAGGAATTTCACACTAAATTAAAAGTGACCAGGCCTGAACACTGTCATGTAAGAGGGGGGGGGGCAGTATCTTGCTGTGGGATAGTGGACTCGGTCACTCTTTCCTGAATAAGTAGGTTACAGTGTCTCTTTAACAGTGGCGGCTGGTGCTAATACAATTTGGGGGGGGCGCTCCTCCTTCCAGGTCCTCACTCACCAGAGGACACCTTGCGCTCCACGGGCAAGAAGCCGGAAGTGACACAATGACGAATATTGATTTGCTAAAATCAAAAGTCGGAGGGTTTGGAAACCGGAAGTGACGCAATGATGAATATTGATTCGCTAAAATAGGGTTCTGCGCCCCAGGACAATCTGAAAGAAGCCAGCTAGAGCTCATCCTCATATCACATGCTTTTCAATAGTTTACTGACCTAATAGACACCCATTAGTCCGGCACCCCGCCGCTCACACATGTGGACGAATATGAACAGTTTTTTTTATAAATACATGATAATATATGATTGACTAACAGTTTTTAACATGTTAAAACTTAAAGGGGGGGGGGGGTGGCACCCCTTATTGACAGGCCACCACTGCTCTTTTAGTACAGTATTTTTTTCACGTGTACTTATTAGTCATTGATGCTTTTTTTTTTTTTTAAGTGGCCAGAGAGGATATTCCATTGTGAAAGTGGGGTCACAGCCGTGGACTTTTCAGCAGCCTCTCCAAATCTTCTGGCTGTTGGGATGTATGATGGTACAGTGGCAATTTACAATGTACAGAACAAAGATGACGTCCCAGTACTAGACAGCAGGTATGATAAGATGTCTGTATATTAAGGGGGACTGTACAGGGTGGGCCATTTATATGGATCTACCCGGGTGGGCCATTTATATGGATACACCTTAATAAAATGGGAATGGTTGGTGATATTAACTTCCTGTTTGTGGCACATTAGTATATGTAAGGGGGGAAACTTTTCAAGATGGGTGGTGACCATGGTGGCCATTTTGAAGTCGGACATTTTGAATCCAACTTTTGTTTTTGATGTATCCATATAAATGGCCCACCCTGTAGATTTTATTATTGAGCTCAATTTAAATTATCTTATGAGTGATGTACTGTTATTATGTGTAATATTATTAGGGATATCCATATTTGTTCATTACCTATACAGGCTCTGCTTACTGGTTGTGCCTTGTTGATCCTCTCTCACCAGTGAAAGCCTACCAGACACGGTCATTCCTATTGTAAATAATGTTGTTTCTGCAGTCTCTAGTTGCATGAAATATTCACAGTGCCGCTGGTAACTGGCAAACGTATGACCTAGGCCAGCCTTTCGCAACCTTTTTACCCCAGAGGAATCCTTGAAATAATTATTTCATTTCGGGAAACCTTTGGTAAGATTATTCTGTCAAGGGTCATTGGTCTCTTACATTGGTGGTGTTAAGTGTGAAGAATGTCACCCTACAGGGGTGGTCAGAATGACTCCGTGGCTTCTTGGAATTCAGTTTCAGAGGTTCTAATGTCATTCGGCAACCTTGCTGAGATATGATATGGGTATGACTGCCATATTCTGCAGTAAAAATATCATTATAATAAAATGCATGTCGGCCAAATGGGCTGTTATGAAGATGGTTTTGCTTGAGTTCGGCAATGTTGCAAAAGATTGATATCTTTCTTTGGAACGGTGATGGTTCATGAGACTTTTTACTGTCACTTTATTTGTATGCCTTGTTTCCTTCCATCAGTGATAATCCCAATAAACATACTTGTCCAGTGTGGCAGCTAAAGTGGATCGAACAGGATCACAACACCCTGGGGGAGGATAATGGAGAGATCCTTGTGTCTATATGTGCAGATGGCAGGATTACAAGATGGCATATGCGGAAGGGGCTGGACTGTAGCGGTGAGGAAAGATACTAAACCCAAATGACAAATATCAATGTTGTTTCTATTACTTTTTCAGGTTTGAAATATGTATCAGACTTTATGTGTTTTCTGTTTAAGAATAATTTATTCCTAAAATCTCGCTGTTGCACTTCTTGTATGATGGTGGTAAATTCAATCTCCATGGTCTCCTTGTTGGACTACTGTAGCCACCCTCTATGCATTCTCATATGGGATTACAATAGAATGTGCTGACTCCGCAAGCGCCAAAACATTAAACTTTCAAAGTTTATGCCAGCAGTTTGACTGGGAGCCCCTTCCATGTTCACGTCCATCCTCCATTACAGTCATTTGTAGAAGGTACCAAAAATCCTTGGCATGCATGCGCATTGAATAATGCCAGTGCAATGCATCATGGGATGTGTAGAACAATAGTTCAATGAGATGTGGCATAGACGTACCAAGACAATCGCCAACATTTTTTTGGCACATATACGCCAACATATATGTTAAAGAATCAATATTTTATTGTCGCAATAGTCAACCAATGATTTTGTTATGACCATTTTTATGACTATTGTAATGATAAAATATTGATTCCTTTTGGCTACTTTGACACTGGGGCGCTTTGCAGTCGCTATAACGTTAAAAATAGCGCCTGCAAAGCGCCCTGAAAGAGCGATGGCAGGACGCTCAAATAAGTCCTGCCAGCTGCATCTTTGAGGCGCTTTAGGAGCGGTGAATAAAGATTTTTTTGGCACATATACGCCAACATATATGTTAAAGAATCAATATTTTATTGTTACAATAGTCAACCAATGATTTTGTTATGACCATTTTTATGACTATTGTAATGATAAAATATTGATTCCTTTTGGCTACTTTGACACTGAGGCGCTTTGCAGTCGCTAGAACGTTAAAAATAGCGCCTGCAAAGCGCCCTGAAAGAGCGCTGGCAGGACGCTCAAATAAGTCCTGCCAGCTGCATCTTTGAGGCGCTTTAGGAGCGGTGAATACACCGTTCCTAAAGCCCGCCTGCCCATTGAAATCAATGGGCAGCACCTCCAAACCGCCGGCACAGCGCCGCTTTGTGGGCGGTTTTAACCCCTTAATCGGCCGCTAGTGGGGGTTAAAAATACTCCGCTAGGGGCCTGAAAAGCGTCGCAAAAATTACGATAAAGCGCTGCTAAAAATAGCGGCACTTTACCACCAATGCCCACGACGCTCCAGTGTGAAAATAGCCTTACATCAGGTGTGTCAAACTGGCGGCCCTCCAGCTGTTGCAAAACTACAAGTCCCATGAGGCATTGCAATGCTGACAGTTACAAGCATGACTCCCCCAGGCAGAGGTAAGATGGGATTTGTAGTTCTGCAACAGCTGGAGGGCCACCAGTTTGAGACCCCTGCTTTACATTTAGCACCCCCTGTGTACAGTGGGTACATTTATTTGGGCTCCGGTTGTAGCCAGGGGAGCCAGGGTTAATTTGTTTAGAGTTAGGTTGGCAGAGCTCTGAGTCTCTGTCGCCTCCCCCTGGCTTCTAGAACTCTTGGAGAGTTCTAGAACTTAGAGGGTGGAGGGGCAGAGATGAAATTTGAATATTTATGGAGACTTCTCCAATCCCTGGGTGAGGACATTCCAGTAGGTGTAGAGATGGCCCATCTGTATTCCGCAGTCTAGGGTCCTGGCACCTGAAGGGTACACTTGTGCTGGGCGGCTGTGCCTTCTGGCAGAAGGAGCCAGAGGGGAAGAGAGAGAAACCATCAGAGGAAGCTTCACACCTTTTTAGCCTGGGCAGATTCCAAGTTGAAGCCAGGTGCCTTGGTAGTTTCCACAGAAGAAATACAATTGCATTCAGTGTTGTTGAATCCATTTCTTTACCAGTCAAGCTAATCTATACATCCTACTGGAGGACATCCGTGTGGGTTTTTCTTTGATAGCAGAGACAGTTTAAGTCCTCAAGTTACATTCACTGGCACATGTGCAATAATGCAAGCTACCAATACTTAAAATTTCACAAAAAAAGGTACACATTTTAATAAGGGGCGAGGAGCCCCCTGTACAAACTTATAATAGTTAACGGCGTAAGTGCAGATTTGCGCCGGCGGATCGCTGCGCCTTACCCAGAGAACCAGATTACGCCTCCAAATAGACTTCATCGCCTCGGTGTAACCTTTCCACGCCGGCGCGGCGTTGGCGCAGATTTACGCTGGTCGGATCTGGTGCGGCCATGGTTTTTGTGTTTTTAAATATGCAAATGAGTTTTTTGGGCCGATTCATCAACTTAAGCTTGACCGGCGCAGGCTACTCCCGGTGAGCGGAGCTGAAATTTCCGGTGCAAAGTTACACCTCATAAAAGCAGGGGTAACTTTGCACCAAACTTGCAGAGGTCAGCTGGAGAGCAGCTAAAGCAGCAGCGTTAAAAACGAACTGAGCAACAACACTTGCTGGACAACACATAGAGGCGGTCCCCATGTTGGGAGAGGCCCTCAATAATTACAGCCCTCTCCTCTGGGCTGAAATTGGTCATCCGCCCACCTGAGGATTCCACATCAGCCATAACTGCCCCACCACAATGCAAACGACCTAGCTTAGAAAAAAAAAAGCTTCAGTACATTTGCACCTGCAGGGCGGAAGTCTGGGCTGATTCATGGACTGGGCTTTGGTAGTGGGTCGGCGTAGCTCAGGGATCACGCCGGGGCGCAGTTCTGAGCATGTGCAGATTGGGGCATTTACCCCTGGATGTCACTGAGCATGTGCGGTCTAAGATGCGCCCCGGCGTGACCCCTGCGCTACGGTCGGCACTTCATTAGCATAGGGTGACTCCCAGTTGGCCTTACCCCACCTTACGCCGTCTAAAATCCGCCCCGCTGGGGCATCGTAGACAAAAAAAGTTTCTTGAATCACCTAACTGCCTCTCCGCGCTGGACCGGTGTAGTCTAAAAATGATGCACCACGCCGGTGCAAATCTGCACCATTGTTCATGAATCTGGCCCGGAGTGTTTAATAGAACCAAGAATACAACCTTATATACAGTTTAAAGAGGAGGTAACCAGAACATAAATTAACATGAGCTAATTAACTAATCATTTACCCAGACTAGGCGACTCATAGGTAGACGTCACGTCTCCTCGCTCACCTGCTATACAATACACATTATCATAAGTGTATACACAGGACATCTTCAGACAATAGCCAGGTCAATTAGCACAGAGAACAGACAGATGGCTGGAGGTGAGGACATTAGCATCTAACAGTATGAATGGGTCACTCTTACAATTAACCCGTTGAGTTCAGAATCAACAAACGGGAAATAGTTCTTTACAGATATCCTGGAATATATTGTGGATAATAATTACATATTAATGCCATCTCAGGTAGTCCAAGATATAATTTCTCAGTCATCCTAGTGGACATAGGATGATTTTAGACATAAGAGGGCCCGGGGATGTCCCGGAATGAGTCTGTCACAGTCCCCATACTCTGGAAATGTACCCTGTTAGAACAACGGAGCAAGGGCTCTGAATGAGCAGATATGTGGCGAGGGAGTTCCAATAGGTGAATATACCTTGCTGGGGGATAAACTATCAGCAACAATCTTGCTATCCCTGATTGGGCAAATTACAGAAAACCGCCTGGCAAACCGCTGATATCCAGCACTGTGGCGGGTAGACAGCAAAGCAGAATTTGAGTAATCCTCTCATTTCTATTATGTATCATGTTACAATGTAAGACATGATAAATGAGCAAGCCTTGATATGTACCATGATTTATGCCATTTATTTAAACACATTATTTCATTTTTCTTTTCTGGCAGATCTGATGAGATTAAAGCGCACAGGAAGCGACCGATCAAAAAAATCGGCTGGAGGGAATGAGATAAAAGGGGAAGCATTCATCTCCCGACAGGCTCCCGGGATGTGTTTTGACTTCCTTCCTGTGGTATGGGCTACTAAGACGCACTGTCATGTCACAGAGTCACACTGAGTGGTACTGACGTGTGAAGAAATTTGTGTTGTTTCCCATAGCAACCAACAGATACTTAAATTTGTTCTATGATCAGATACCAGGGGCAAAGATCTCTGCTTTCCTCTGCACTGAGTTATGTTTTATGACCTTATAGGTCAGCCACAATGTTACGAGATTTCACTTTATTAGAGCAACTCTCAAGACCACTAGCTACTTTGCTGCAAGATGTCACCAATGGCAGCAGTGGTTAGGAACGGGGAGGATATGAAGAGGAGACAGAATGGCGGGCGTCAGATCGGTTGGGTTCAGGTGGAGGTTGAGACAGGCGGCAAACAAGGAGAGTCGGTTTCAAGGCAGAGGCCGAGGCAGGCGGAAAGCAAGGATGGTCAGGAACAAATAGAGTCTGCAACAGGGTCAGGAGTCAGGCAATCCAGAAGTTTGGCAAGTAGTCTATAGAGATAAGATAGCTGCCAAGAAGTCACAGCATGAGCTGCCATAAGGGAAGGAGTCTAAATACCTTACTTGACTTGTGTGCCCACCCCAACACAAGGGACGTCCATGCATGCCCCTGACCAACCACTCCCCTGCAGTCCTTGTAAACTTAGAACTTAGTACATCCAATGGTGATATACAGTATCTCACAAAAGTGAGTACACCCCTCACATTTTTGTAAATATTTTATTCTATCTTTTCATGTGACAACACTAAAAAAATGACACTTTGCTACAATGTTGTGTAGTGAGTGTACAGCTTGTATAACAGTGTACATTTGCTGTCCCCTCAAAAAAAACCAACACGCAGCCATTAAAGCGGGAGTTCACCCGATTTTTTTTTTTTTAACATTAGATTCATGCTCATTTTGTCACGGGGAATCGGGTAGTTTTTTTAAAATCGAAGCAGTACTTACCATTTTAGAGAGCGATCTTCTCCGCCGCTTCCGGGTATGGTCTTCGGGACTGGGCGTTCCTATTTGATTGACAGGCTTCCGACGGTCGCATACATCGCGTCACGAGTAGCCGAAAGAAGCCGAACGTCGGTGCGGCTCTATACGGCGCCTGCGCACCGACGTTCGGCTACTTTCGGAAAATCGTGACGCGATCTATGCGACCGTCGGAAGCCTGTCAATCAAGTAGGAACGCCCAGTCCCGCAGCCCATACCCGGAAGCGGCGGAGAAGATGCATCTCTAAAACGGTAAGTACTGCTTCGATTGTAAAAAAAACTACCCGATTCCCCTAGCCTCAATCTAATGTTAAAAAAAAAGGTTTTTGGGTGAACCTCCACTTTAATGTGTAAACCGCTGGCAACGGAAAGTAAGTACACCCCTAAGTGAAGATGTTCAAATTGGGCCCAAAGTGTCAATATTTTGTGTGGCCACCATTATTTTCCAGCACTGCCTTAACCCTCTTGGGCATGGAATTCACCAGAGCTTCACAGGTTGCCACTGGAGTCTCTTCCACTCCTCCATGATGACATCACAGAGCTGGTGGATGTTAGAGACCTTGCGCTCCTCCACCTTCTATTTTGAGGATGCCCCACAGATGCTCAATAGGGTTTAGGTCTGGAGACATGCTTGGCCAGTCCATCACCGTTACCCTCAGCTTCTTTAGCAAGGCAGTGGTCGTCTTGAAGGCTGCGGCCCAGTCTTCAAAGGGAGGGGATCATGCTCTGCTTCAGTATATCACAGTACATTTTGGCATTCATGGTTCCCTCAATGAACTGTAGCTCCCTCAAACAAACTGTTTGCAGGCTTTCTTGTACATCATCTTTAGAAGAGGCTTCCTTCTGGGACGACAGCCATGCAGACCAATTTGATGCAGCATGCGGCGTATGGTCTGAGCACTGACAAACTGGCCCCCCACCCCTTCAAAAATTGACAGCGCTATATAAGAACCTGTAATAAAAAAAAATAGGGGGCCAAGGGTGATGTTATCAGTGTGATGATTTAACCTTTGACCCTTCTGGTGACATCAACTATACAGATGGGTTTACCTGGCAGTGCCCAACCTTCACATTCATATGGCTCAGCTGTTTCAAGGGTTCAATTCCAACTATTACCGAAATACAAATTTAATTTTACAACCAAAAGAGTTTTGATTGACATTAGTGAATAAAGCTGTGTAGGGAAGAAAATAAACAATTTTGTGTTTTATTCTAGGACTGTAATATTTACCTTGCTGGTACTGAAGAGGGTCACATACACAAGTGTTCCTGCTCGTACAATGAACAGTTTTTGGATACCTACAAGGCACACAAGGTGAGGATTCGTGTTACTCCTGTCCTGGGCTGAGTCCGATATCCAATCACCTCCAGCTTTATGTCGTGTCTCCAGATTTTCTCTATTGGGATCTCCTTGCTGTAATCGGGCTTCAGTTCCTCTTCTGTTCTTTAAGGCTGGGTTCACATATGCTGCGGCCACAGTCCACAGCATAATATTTATAATGGAGCTGAACTTAACCACTTAAGGACCGCCGCACGACTATATACGTCGACAGAATGGCACGGCTGGGCACATGGACGTATATATATGTCCTCTTTAAGAGCCCAGATGTGGGTCGCGAGCGTGCCGGCGGTGGCGCGCTTGCGACCCGATCCGAAGCTCCGCAGCCACGAAACCCACGGACCCGATCACCACGGGTGTCACGCGATCGGGTCACAGGAGCTGAAGAACGGGGAGAGGTGAGTGCAAACAAACCTTCCCCGTTCTTCTCTGTGGCAGTGTCAGTGATCGTCTGTTCCCTAATATAGGGAACGAGGATCACTGACGTCACACGTCCAGCCCCGCCCCCCTACAGTAAGAAACACACATTAGGTCACACTTATTTTTATAGCACTTTTCGCTGTGAGAATGACAATGGTCCCAAAAATGTGTCAAAAGTGTCCGATGTGTCCGCCATTATGTCGCAAAAAAAATCGCTGATCGCCGCCATTAGTAGTAAAAAAAAATTATTAATGAAAATGCCATAAAACTATCCCCTATTTTGTAAACGCTATACATTTTGCGCAAACCAATCGATAAACGCTTATTGCGATTTATTTTTATTTTTACCAAAAATATGTAGAATACGTATCGACCTAAACCGAGGAAAAAATGTTTTTTATATCATTTTTGGGGATATTTATTATAGCAAAAAGTTAAAAATATTGATTTTTTTTCCAAAATTGTCGCTCTATTTTTGTTTATAGCGCAAAAAATAAAAACCGCAGAGGTGATCAAATACCACAAAAAGAAAGCTCTATTTGTGGGAAAAAAAGGACGCCAATTTTGTTTGGGAGGCACGTCGAATGACCGCGCAATTGTCAGTTAAAGCGATGCAGTGCCGAATCGCAAAAAGACATCTACAACTTTTTCTATGTACACAAAAGGACTATTTCTCTCAAATATTGTTCACAAATCTGTCTAAATCTGTGTTAGTGAGCACTTCTCCTTTGTCAAGATAATCCATCAACCGCACTGATGTGGCATATAAAGATATTGATTAGACAGCATGATTAGTCCACTCTAAAATGTGCAGTTTTACTGTATTGGGGGGGGGGTCCGAAAACCAGTCAGTATCTGGTGTGACCACCATTTGCCTCACGCAGTGCAGCACATCTACTTCGTATAGAGTTAATCAGGTTGTTGATTGTGGCCTGTGGAATTTTGGTCCATTCCTCTTTAATGGCTGTGCGAAGTTGCTGGATATTGCCAGGAACTGAAACACGCTGTCGTATACGCCGATCCAGAGCATCCCAAACATGCTCAATGGGTGACATGTCATGTGACCAGGGCTGCCATCAAGGGGGTACAGCCCGTACAGATGTAAGGGGCCCGGGAGTCCTGAGGGGCCCGGGAGTCCTGAGGGGCCCAAGCTTCCTGAGGGGAGAGCCCCTCACAAGTTGGCACCTCCCCTTTTGTTCTTTTCCGCTGCTGTTTAATGGGCCCCAAAATTTCTAATGGCTGCCCTGCCGGTGAGTATGCTGGCCATGCGAGAACTGGGATGTTTTCAGCTTTCAGGAATTGTGTACAGATCCTTGCAACATGGGGCCGTGCATTATAATCCTGCAACATGAGGTGATGGTTGTGGATGAATGGCACAACAATGGGCCTCAGGATCTCGTCACGGTATCTCTGTACATTCAAAATGGCATCAATAAAATGCATCTGTGGTCGTTGTCCATAACATACGCCTGTCCATACCATAACCCCACCGTCACCATGGGCCACTCCATCCACAACGTTGACATCAGCAAACCGCTCACCCACACAATGCCATACACGCTGTCTGCCATCTGCCCCTGTTTCTAGTTTGCCGGTTGGTCATTATGAAGAGATCTCAGAATCCTTTTCCTTTTGTTTTCAATACAACAAGAGCCGTGAGACCCATTATAATGGGGGAAGGGGGGCATAGGTTGAGACCACGATGGGCATCTCACTATTAGAGATGCAGGACACTGAATTCAACCCCCTGGGACCACCCATATCTGAAACAGTGCACTGACCCTCAAAGATTGGGCAGGTCTGTTCTTCGCTACTCCTGACCAGCCATGGTGAAAAAATTATAAAGAGCGGCCTCAGCCTACAAGTCTCCACCAAACCAAACACCAAGATGCAATTCGCCCTGCCCACCGGGGCTTAGCCAGAGGGACCCTATGCATCAGGTTGTGTAGTTTGGTCGTTACATGTAGGCTGAGGCTGCTCTTTATCGTTTATTTACCTTGTCTGGTTGGGTGTAGTAGCAATCCTTTAATCTTTACATTTAACCTCTTGGAGGGGTATTATGACACGCCTGCACCCCATGTTCTGGGACACAGGGATATGCTTTCACCTCTACTTTAAGGGGCACCCAAAGCAATCAAACAGGTCTGTTCTTCTGTTATATCAATCACTGTAGCCAATTCCTTATGATAATACGTACTGTCTGTCTAAATGTCTCTTCATATTTCAGGGTCCAGTCTATAAGCTGGCGTGGTCTCCCTTCTGCCCCGACGTGTTCCTCAGTTGCTCAGCAGATTGGTGTATTCACTTGTGGCGACAGGACATCCTGAAACCCATCTTAACATTCTCGGCTACGAAAAACGCCGTCCATGACATCATGTGGTCTCCGAAATCACCGCTAGTGTTTGGAGCGGTGAATGAGAACAGGGTGGAGATCTGGAATTTGGGTGTCAGCACGTAAGTCATCTGTTTTTGATTGTTCGGAGTGACATTTTGTTTCTGAAGCAGTAAAATGGAAACTCCAAAGATATCCTTACCTCTTTTTCAGGGAAAGAGACGTTAATGTACAGGGTGGGCCATTTATATGGATACACCTTAATAAAATGGGAATGGTTGGTGATATTAACTTCCTGTTTGTGGCACATTAGTATATGTAAGGGGGGAAATTTTCAAGATGGGTGGTGACCATGGTGGCCATTTTGAAGTCGGCCATTTTGAATCCAACTTTTGTTTTTGGTGTATCCATATAAATGGCCCACCCTGTATATAGTCATTGCTTGACTTCTTCACTTACGTTGTCAGTTCTCATCCTTTCAACTGCATCATACTAGTTATACTTCTAATTACTAATTATGTATAATTATAAGTAGAAGAGGAAAGAAATTTGGGATTTTATATGAGGCATGAATATGTATAAAGTGTTATGTACAATACCTTATTTTTAATAAATTAGATGTCACAATCATCATGGGGAGATCTATGTACCCATATTCAACTAATAAGCAATAGAACCAATATTGTAAATTCAATGAATATATGTAGTGTAATATAAAGATATACAAGGTATCATATGATATACAATAGCAGTGTAGGCAAAGCAAGGCAAAATCAATATAATAATAATCATATGGATATCCACTGCTCATAAAAATGAAAGGAACACTTTGAAAACATATCAGATCTCAACGGGCAAAAATCTCATGCTGGATATCTATACTGCTGAATTCAAAGACACCCCGAAAATCACAGTGAAATAATTATGCAGCAAGCTAGTCCATTTTGCTGAAATTTTATTGCAACAACTCAAAATGGTCCTCAGTAGTTTGTATGGCCCCCCCAAGTGTTTGTATGCATGCCTGACAACATCAGGGCAAGCTCCTAATGAGACGACGGATGGCGTCCTGGGGTATTTCCTCCCAGATCTGGTCCAGAGCATCACTGAGCTAATAAACAGACTGGGGTGCAATCTGGCGGCACCGGATGGGCCGAAACATAATGTCCCAGAGGTGTTCTTTTGGATTTAGGTCAGGTGAGCGTGGGGGCCATTCAATGGTATCAATTTCTTCATCCAGGAACTGGCTGCATGCTCTCGCCACATGAGGCCGGCCATTGTCGTGCACCAGGAGGAACCCAGGACCCACTGCACCAGCGTAGGGTCTTACAATGGGTCCAAGGATTTCATCCCGATACCTAATGGCAGTCAGGGTGCCATTGTGTAGCCTGTAGAGGTCTGTGTGTCCCTCCATGGATATGCCTCCCCAGACCATCACTGACCCACCACCAAACCGATCATGCTGAACGATGTTACAAGCAGCATAAAGTTCTCCGCAGCTTCTCCAGACCCTTTCTCGTCTGTCACATACGCTCAGGGTGAACCTGCTCTCATCTGTGAAAAGCTTTGGGCACCAGTGGCGGACCTGCCAATTCTGGTGTTCAATGGAAAATGCAAATCAAGCTCCATAATGTCCGGCAGTGAGCACAGAGCACACTAGAGGATGTCGGGCCCTCAAGCCACCCCCATGAAGTCTGTTTCTGATTGTTTGGTCAGAGACATTCACACCAGTGGCCTGCTGGAGGTCATTTTGTAGGGCTCTGGCAGTGTTCATCCTGTTCCTCCTTGCACAAAGGAGCAGATACCGGTCCTGTTGATGAGTTAAGGACCTTCTACGGCTCTGTCCAGCTCTCCTAGAGTATCTGCCTGTCTCCTGGAATCTCCTCCATGCTCTTGAGACTGTGCTGGGAGACACGGCAAACCTTCTGGCAATGACACGTATTGATGTGCCATCCTGGAGGAGTTGGACTGCTTGTGCAACCTTTGTAGGGTCCAAGTATCGCCTTGTGCTACCAGTAGTGACACGAACCCTAGCCAAATGCAAAACAGTCAGAAAAGATGAGTAAGAAAAAAATGTCAGACATCTCCACCTGAAAAACCATTCCTGTTTTGGAGGTCGTCTCATTGTTGCCCATCTAGTGCACCTGTTGTTAATTTCAATTAACAGCAAAGAAGCTGAAACTGATTAACAACCCCCTCTGTATACACCCCTCCCCCTCTGTATACACCCCTCCCCCTCTGTTACTTAACTGACCAGATCAATATCCCAGGAGTTTTGATTCAAAAGTATTCCTTTAATTTTTTTGAGCAGTGTATTTAATATTAATAATGGATAAATATGATACAAACAATGATAATTAATGAATTTAATAAACATACAAATCAAATAAACAATTAATCATGATGGATGTAAACAAATTATTGGCAGAATTCGTGATTTTAGGCAAGCTTGACTTGGCACCCTTGAGTGTAGACTCAACGCGTTTCATGGCGTTTACAGCCAATCATCAGGAGTAGGATGCATGAATTTTGGCTATTTTAGCTGAGAGGCTGAGCCGTGTGCCGGTGCAGGTATGTGGGTGGATCCTTTTTTTTTTTTGGTTGTGATGATGCCCGAGTTTGGACCAGCTCTGTGACGTGAGCCCGCTCTCTGCTGAAAACATGTCACTCACAGCAAAACGAAATGCAGTCCTGTCATCCACAGGAGAAGTACAGCCAAACAAGCTTTGGCTGTACTTCTCCTTTCATGGATGATCCAGTGAAACTGGGGGGGGTGGGGGGGGGGCAATGAATTGAAAGCATCTGGGGGCCCACAGCTTAGGTGCAACTAAAGTTGTTTGGGGATTTTAAAAGTTATTTATAGCCTTTTTTTTTTCTACTCGCTCTGTCATATGACAGGTTATCTTAATCACTTGCCGACCGCCGCACGCACTTATACGTCGACAGAATGGCACTCCTGGGCACAAGGACGTATATATACGTCCCCTTTAAGAAAGCAGCATTGTGGACGTGCGCCCGCCGCGAGCACCATGAGTCCGACCGCGGGTCGGGCTCATGGTCGCAGCGGATCTCAGCGGGGATACCCGCGATCGTTTCACGTTGAGGAAGAACGGGAAGATTCTGATGTGAACAAGCATCTCCCCGATTTGTCTAGTGACAATGACACTAATCACCGCTTCCTGTAATCGGAAGCAGTGATCACTGTCTTGTCACACACAGCCCATCCCCCCTACAGTAAGAGTCACTCACTAGGGCACACTTAACCCCTACAGCTCCACCTAGTGGTTAACCCCTTCACTGCCAGTGTAATTTTCATAGTATTCAGTGCATTTTTATAGCACTGATCGCTGTAAAAATGACAATGGTCCCAAAAATTTGTCAAAAGTGTCTGATGTGTCCGCCATAATGTCGCAGTCACGATAAAAATTGCTGATCGCCGCCATTACTAGTAAAAAAAATAATATATTAATAAAAATGCCATAAAACTATCCCCTATTTTCTAGACGCTATGGCCCAGATTCTCAAAGCTTCCGTAGATTTACGCGTCGAATATGCTAATGAGCTAGATACGCCGATTCACGAACGTACGTGCGCCCGGCGTAGCAAGATACGTTGTTTACGTAAGACATACGCCGGCGTAAAGTTACCCCTCATAAAGCAGGGGTAAGTCATGTTAGGTATGGACATCGGAAACGTACGAACAGCGTCGTGTTTTACGTCGTTTGCGTAAGTCGTCCGTGAATGGGGCTGGACGTAATTTATGTTCACGTCGAAAGCATTGACTATTTGCGGCGTAATTTTGAGCATGCGCACTGGGATACGTTCACGGACGGCGCATTCACCGTTCGTTAAAAACGTCAATCACGTTGGGTCACGATACATTAACATAAAACACGCCCACACTAGCCTACTTTGAATTACGCGGGCTTACGCCGGCACAGTTACACTACGCCGCCGTAACTTGGCCGCAAGTTCTTTGAGAATACGGGACCTGCCTCACTAAGTTACGGCGGCGTAGTGTATCTGAGATACGCTACGCCCGCCTATAGATAGGCGCGTTTTGAGAATCTGGCCCTATATCTTTTGCACAATCCGATCAATAAACGCTTATTGCAATATTTTTTTACCAAAAATATGTAGAAGAATACGTATCGGCCTAAACTGAGGAAAAAAAATGTTTTATAATTTTTTGGGGGATATTTATTATAGCAAAAAGTAAAAGATATAGAATTTTTTTCAAAATGATCGCTCTATTTTTGTTTATAGTGCAAAAAATAAAAACCGCAGAGGTGATCAAATACCACCAAAAGAAAGCCCTATTTGTGGGAAAAAAAAGGACGTCAATTTTGTTTGGCAGCCACGTCGCACGACCGCGCAATTGTCAGTTAAAACGACGCAGTGCGGAATCGCAAAAAGTGTCCCGGTCTTTGACCAGCAAAATGGTCCGGGGCTTAAGTGGTTAAGCACTGAGAAGGTGGCTTTATACACCATTATTTGGAGAGAGTCTATATTTATTCCTATGTGATGTCTTCAGCTTTTGGATTTTTTTGTCTTGTACAGATTGGACCCGATCATTGTGAGTCCTGCCAAACCTGGAATGAGACTCACGACACTTCTCTTCGCTAAGAACACAAACTGCGTCCTGATAGGAGACAGCGACGGACAAGTCAGTGTGTACACGCTGAGAAACGTCTCACATTCGCGTGCATCAAAGGTGAGGCTTTTTATCTTTGATGTCACATTCATTCGGTATTTAATGTTTTCCCCTTTTTTTATCTCTGTTTTAGTTTTAGATAAAGTCAGCCACAGGTTTCTATTCTATTCACTGTCTGTGTCCCCGCTGGGGAGATTCACACCTTTTTGTTTGTTCTGGTGACCATTGTCTCCGAGACAGGAAGTGATAGAAAACCTAGTTAGAAATAGGTCTATTGCGGCCGTTCGTATTTAAATCGAAGACAGTGCCTTGCAAAAGTATTCACCCCCCTTGGCATTTTTCGTGTTTTGTTGCCTCACAACCTGAAATTAACATGGATTGTTTGAGGATTTACATCATTTAATTTACAGAAGATGCCCACATCTTTTTTTTTTTTTTATTGTGAAGCAAAAAACAAATAGGACAAAATAACAAAAAAACTCAATGGGCCAGATTCACATAGGTTAGCGGATCTTTAGATCCGCGTGATCTATGTGATTTAAGATCCGCCGCCGCAAGTTTTTGAGGCAAGTGGGTAATTCACAAAACACTTACCTCAAAACTTGCGGCGGCGTCTCGCAAATCCCCCGGCGGAATTCAAATTCCGCGGCTAGGGGGAGTGTACTATTCAAATCAGGCGCGTTCCCGCGCCGATCGAATAGCGCATGCGCCGTCCGGAAATTTTCCCAGCGTGCATTGCTCCAAATGACGTCGCAAGGACGTCATTGGTTTCGACGTTTACGTAAATTACGTCCATCCGTATGCGCGAACGACTTACACAAACGACGTAAAAATTTCAAATTTCGTCGCGGGAACGAAGGTCATACTTAACATTGGCTGCGCCTCATAGAAGCAGGGGTAACTATACGCCAGAAAAAAGCCGAACGCAAACAACGTAAAAAAAAAAGCGCCGGGCGGTCGTTCGTTTCGGAATCGTCGTATCTCCTCATTTTCATAATCGTCACGTAAATAAAGCGAAGCGCCACCTAGCGGCCAGCCTGGAATTGCAGCCTAAGATCCGACGGTGTAACACAGTTACACCTGTCGGATCTTAGGCATATCTATGCGTAGCTGATTCTATGAATCAGGCGCATAGATACGACCAACGTAAATCAGAGATACGAAGGTGTATCAGGAGATACACCGTCGTATCTCGATGTAAATCTGGCCCAGTGTGCATAACTATTCACCCCCCTAAAGTCAATACTTTGTAGAGCCACCTTTTGCGGCTATCACGGCTCCAAGTCGCTTTGGATAAGTCTCTATGAGTTGCCACATCTTACCACTGGGATTCTTGCCCATTCCTCCTCCTTGCAGAACAGCTCCAGCTCCTTCGAGTTGGATGGTTTGCGCTTGTGAACAGCAATCTTTAAGCCTGACCACAGATTTTCTATTGGATTGAGGTCTGGACTTTGACTAGGCCATTCCAACACATTTACATGTTTCCCCTTAAACCACTCAAGTGTTGCTTTAGCAGTGTGTTTGGGGTCATTGTCCTGCTGGAAGGTGAACCTCCATCCTCGCCTCAAATCACACACAGAGTGGTGCAGGTTTTGCTCAAGAATATCCCTGTATTTAGCACCATCCATCTTTCCCTCGACCAGTTTCCCTGTCCCGACTGCTGAAAAACATCCCCACGGCATTATGCTGCCACCACCATGTTTCACGGTGGGGATGGTGTTCTTTGGGTGATGTGATGTGTTGGGTTTGCGCCAGACATAGCATTTTCTTTGATGACCAAAAAGTTACATTTTAGTCTCATCAGACCAGAGCACCTTCATCCATACATTTTGGGAGACTCCCACATGCCTTTTCTCAAATTCAAAACGTACCATTTTGGTTTTTTTTGCTGAAAGTAATGTCTTTCTTCTGGCCACTCTGCCATAAAGCCCAACTCTATGGAGCGTACGGCTTATTGTCGTCCTATGTACAGATACTCCAGTCTCTGCTGTGGAACTCTGCAGCTCCTCCAGGGTTACCTTAGGTCTCTGTGCCGCCTCTCTGATTAATGCCCTCCTTGCCCGCTCCGTGAGTTTTGGTGTGCGGCCGTCTCTTGGCAGGTTTGCGGTTGTGCCATGTTCTTTCCATTTGGTTATGATAGATGTGAGGGGGCTCCTAGGGATCATCAAAGATTTGGATATTTTTTTATAACCGAACCCTGACTTGTACTTCTCAACAACATTGTCCCTTACTGGAGAGTTCCTTGGTCTTCATGGCAGTGTTTGGTTAGTGGTGTCTCTTGCTTAGGTGTTGCAGCCTCTGGGGCCTTTCAGAAAGGTGTGTCATTGTAATGACAGATCATGTGACACTTAGATTGCACACAGGTGGACATCATTTCACTAATTATGTGACTTCTGAAGGTAATTGGTGGCACCAGAGCTTTTTATGGGCTTCATAACAAAGGGGGTGAATACATACGCACATGCCAATTATCAGTTTTTTATTTCTAAAAAATTGTTTTATGTATCTATTTTCCTAATTTTACTTCACCAACTTAGGCCCGGATTCTCAAACGAGTTAAGCCGGCGTATTTCCAGATACGCCGTCGTAACTCTGAGTCCGAGCCGTCTATGCGCCTGATTCTTAGAATCAGTTACGCATAGATTTGTATTAGATCCGACCGGCGTAAGTCTCTTACGCCGTCATATTTTTAATTTTTTTTAGAGGTAAATACGCCGTCGTATTTTAACTGCATATTTACGCTGGCCGCTAGGGGCGTGTACGCTGATTTACGCCTAGAAATATGTAAATCAGCTAGATACGCGAATTCACGAACGTACGCCCGGCCGACGCAGTACAGTAACGCCGTTTACGTTAGGCTTTTCCCGGCGTAAAGTTACCCCTGCTATATGAGGCGTACATGAGGGGTACCAATGTTAACTATGGACGTCGTTCCCGCGTTGAATTTCGAAAATTTTACGTCGTTTGCGTAAGTCGTTCGCGAATAGGGCTGGACGTCATTTACGTTCATGTCGAAAGCATTGGCTTCTTGCGGGTAAATTTGGAGCATGCGCACTGGGATACTTTCACGGACGGTGCATGCACCGTTCGTAAAAAGCGTCCTTTACGTGGGGTCACATAAAATGAACATAACACACGCCCACATCTACCACATTTGAATTAGGCAGGCTTACGCCGGCCTATTTACCATACGCCGCCGCAACTTTCATTTGAGAATACGGCACTTGCCTGTAAAAGTTGCGGAGGATACGTTACGCCCGCACAAAGATACGCGATTCTACGTGAATCCAGGCCTTAGACTATTGTGTTCTGATCCATCACATATCATTCAGATTACCGTATTTTCCGGCGTATAAGACGACTTTCTGGATGCAAAAAAATGCATCCAAAGTCGGGGGTCGTCTTATACGCCGGGGACAGTCTCCCGTGCTGCGAGAGCATCAATGATTTAAAAGACGCTCCTTCTCCTCAGAGTGTTCTGTGATAGGTGGAACACAAATCTTCCCAGCAGCGCCTCTGTTCTGTGTTCCTCCTATCACAGATGCCTTCTCATCCTCGGACGAGATGAGAAGACGTCCGTGATAGGCGGAACACAGAACAGAGGCGCTGCTGGGAAATTTTGTGTTCCGCCTAACACAGGACAGTCTGAGGAGAAGGCGCGTCTTTTAAATCATTGACGCTCGCAGCACGGAGACTGTCACCGCACCGCACCGCCTATTCAGAGAAAAAAGTGAGTGATGGCACTGTTTGCAGTGATTGCACTGGGGGGCAAGTTCAGGCACAGTGGGGGCAAGCTCAGGCACAGAGAGGGGAAAGCTCTGGCACAGAGAGGAGGCAAGCTCTGGCACAGAGAGGGGGCAAGCTCTGGCACAGTGAGGGGCAAGTGATGGCACAGTAAGGGGCAAGTGGGGGCAAGTGATGGCACAGTGGGGGCAAGTGATGGCACAGTCGGGGGATGTAATGTAATGGCACAGTGAGATTTAAAAAAGCCTGTTTCTGTCAGCGGTTCCGGCTACCCCTCAGCTTCCAGAAAGACTAGTAAGAAGGGGGTACAGTGAGTATATCCCAAAACCAACATTTTTCCTGGAAAATTAGGGGGTCGTCTTATACGCCCAGTCGTCTTATACGCCGGAAAATACGGTATTTTTTTTTTTTTTACTAAAGGCTGTAATGTAATAAAATAGGTAAAAAGCCACGGGGGTGAATACTTCTGCAAGGCACTGTAAATTGCAATGTGTATGGTGAGCATTAGATGTGATCTGCCCCAGAATAGATCCAGAAACTGAACCACAGTTACATCTGTTTGGTGAAAGTAATGACCAGGTTGAATGTATCTTTGAAGCCAACAAGAATTTAAAGACTTCTCATAAATTCCTTCCATGCAAATCCTATCCTGTAAATATTTTATTTCTTTTTGTATCTTCTGCACATTTTTCATCTTTATAGGCCCTTCCTTCCTCCCCCATCCACCCCCCTGTAAAATGTGACTCAATGCTAAGTGCTGTTTTATGGCAGACATCACTCTTAATGACAACTGGCCGAGGCCCGTCCCTCATTCCGCCAATCATTTGGTTAAATCTCCCGGCTCTATCCCATAATTCAGTCTGCTTGCCTATAATGAGGGTATCCTCCTCCTCCTTTCTTACAGGTGAAAGCGTTATACGATCTCATCGGAGCAACTCTGACCAGTCAGCTGTAATTTATTGGGAAGAATTAGTCCTGACAAGCAGATTTGGTGACGTTATGGAACAAGTGCAAAAAAATGTAAAATTAAATAAACTTGTATATAAAACAGGTGGTGTGTGTGCATTTATTTCTAGATTTTTCTTATGCTTTGTGTAACACAAAAAAAAGGGGTAAAAAGTAAAATTTTGCGTCACTTTCAAAACGCTTTTCAGGCGCTTTGAAAGTGCTGCCCATTCATTCCAATGGGCAGGGCGTTTTGGGAGCGCTAAATACAGCGCTCCCAACTCACCCCAAAGATACTGCTTTCAGGACTTTTCGGGAATGTCCCGCAAGCTCACTGCCCCAGTGTGAAAAGACACACTGGAATGAATGGGAGGCGGTTTTCAGCCGCTTAGTAGAGTCTATTTCTAGCGCTAAAGTGCCTGAAAATCGCCCCAGTGTGAAGCTGGTCTAAGTGGCATGGGTATGCACAGTTGATAGTTTTCCATTAACAGCTCATTCTGCCACCATTCAAGAGTGTGTGTGTGTGTGTATATATATATATATATACATACAGATTTCCATCAAAAGCATTGTCCGCTGCCATGTTGTTGAGGACACCATATACTTTATGTGTGGTAGAATACAGGGACAGGTCATATATACAGTTTCCGTTGGTCGACAAATGAATCCACCCAGGCTGTGGATCAATGCCAAGGTCTGACAGTGACTGTATAGATACATAGACATTAACTGGCAGGACTAAGGGTCATGTAACTAACCAGTGGCAACAACGATCTCTTCTTCATGCTACTGACCTCCAGTGTAATGGAGCACTTTATTACTGATCATCAGTGTCAGGGAGCACTTTATCACTGACCTCCAGTGTCAGGGAGCACTTTTTCACTGATCATCAGCCTCAGGGAGCACTTTATCACTGATCATCAGTGTCAGGGAGCACATTTCCAATGACATCCAGTGTCAGGGAGCACTTTATCACTGACCTCCAGTGTCAGGGAGCACTTTTTCACTGATCATCAGTGTCAGGGAGCACATTTCCAATGACATCCAGTGTCAGGGAGCACTTTATCACTGACCTCCAGTGTCATGGAGCACTTTACCACTGACCTCCAACGTCAGGGAGCACTTCATCACTGATAATTAGTGTCAGGGACCACTTTACCATTGACCTCCAACGTCAGGGAGCACTTCATCACTGATAATTAGTGTCAGGGAGCACTTTACCATTGACCTCCAACGTCAAGGAGCACTTTACCACTGACCTTCAGTGTCAGGGAACACTTTACCACTGACCTTCAGTGTCAGGGAGCACTTTATCACTGACTTCCAGTGTCAGGGAGCACTTTACAATTGACCTCCAGTGTCAGGGGGCACATTACAATTGACCTCCAGTGTCAGGGAGCACTTTACAATTGACCTCCAGTGTCAGGGAGCCCATTACCACTGACCTCCAGTGTCAGGGAGCACTTTACCACTGATCATCAGTGTCAGGGAGCACTTTACAATTGACCTCCAGTGTCAGGGAGCACATTACCACTGACCTCCAGTGTCAGGGAGCACTTTACCACTGACCTATAACGTCAGGGAGCACTTTACCACTGATAATTAATGTCGGGGAGCACTTTATCACTGACCTCCAGTGTCCGGGAGCACTTTATCACTGACCTCCAGTGTCCGGGAGCACTTTACCATTGACCTCCAGTGTCAGGGAGCACTTTACCACTGACCTCCAACGTCAGGGAGCACTTCATCACTGATAATTAGTGTCAGGGAGCACTTAACCATTGACCTCCAACGTCAAGGAGCACTTTATCACTGACCTGCAGTGTCCGAGAACACTTTACCACTGACCTCCAGTGTCCGGGAGCACTTTATCACTGGCCTGCAGTGTCCGAGAACACTTTACCACTGACCTCCAGTGTCCGGGAGCACTTTATCACTGGCCTCCAATTGCAGGGAGCACTTTACCACTGAACATGGGTATGGGTGATGTATAATTGTGAGCCTGTGAAATTTGTCTGGAAAAGCAAAATGTTTGTACACCTTAGGAAGTAACTTTATATCTGATAAGATATGTTATCAGAGAAAAAGCCATAAAAGCCAAATCCCTTTACAACAGGTAATGGTATTTGTGTATGACAACATAAAACTGTCATTGCGGATATATCACATTACTGTTTCCAACCAAACAATGGTGTTATCCGTTTTTTTTTTTTCTTTACAATTATCAATCTTTTCAAATCTTTCAATAATACCTGTGCTCTTGCTGTGAAGAGCCTTGTTTAGACAGTTACAGTTATGGGGGTGACAACTGACTCCCTATTGTGCACTTGTGCTGTCACCTACAAACCCCGGGGTGATTCAACCCAGCCATGTTGGCACATGACGTAGGCATAGTCTACCCTTTTACTACCTGTTTGGCCAGTTTTGTTACTTCCAGGTGCCTGTTAAAACCACTTCTTGTGTGGACATTATCGGCAGGATCTACACTTAAAGGGGTTGTAAAGGTACAATTTTTTTTTCCTAAATAGCTTCCTTTACCTTAGTGCAGTCCTCCTTCACTTACCTCATCCTTCCATTTTGCTTTTAAATGTCCTTATTTCTTCTGAGAAATCCTCACTTCCTGTTCTTCTGTCTGTAACTCCACACAGTAATGCGAGGCTTTCTCCCTGGTGTGGAGTGTCGTGCTCGCCCCCTCCTTTGGACTACAGGAGAGTCAGGACGCCCACTAACACACAGCTCCTTTATCTGCAACGTAGAGAGCGTCCTGACCCTCCTGTAGTCCAAGGGAGGGGGCGAGCACGACACTCCACACCAGGGAGAAAGCCTCACATTACTGTGTGGAGTTACAGACAGAAGAACAGGAAGTGAGGATTTCTCAGAAGAAATAAGGACATTTAAAAGCAAAATGGAAGGATGAGGTAAGTGAAGGAGGACTGCACTAAGGTAAAGGAGGCTATTTAGGGAAAAAATAAATTGTACCTTTACAATCCCTTTTAATGTGGAATTTCAAGCCTTTGTATGATCTATTCTTTCATTTCAAGATTTTGGTAATTGTTATACAAGTTGGGCAGATTTACTAAAGCCCTAGTGACCCGGGACCCTCTCCTACAGGATGTCCCTTATGATCTCTCCCATTGGATTGGAATATGTCTTTGGTCGATTATATGATTGCGTATATATATATATATATATATATATATATATATATATATATATATATATAAAATATATATACACAATTGATATAAAAAGTCTACACACTTAAAATTTTAGGTTTCTGTGATGTAAATCAAACAAAGATAAATCGTTTCAGAACTTTTTCCATCTCTAAATACGTGCCGACCAGCCGCCGCAGTTGTACTGCCACGGGTTGGCACGGCTGCGCAAATCGCTGTCATTGCACGTCGGGCGCATTAACAAGCTATAGGGAGCCGATTGCGGCTCCCTATAGCTTGGAAGGGAGGGAGCCGATTGCGCGTGGCCGGCGGCCGCGATGTCCGCCGGCCACCCGCGATCGCTCCTCAGAGAGCCAGAATAGGGATCTGTCAATGTAAACAGAACGATCCCCGTTCTGACAGGGGAGTAGACAGAGATCTGCTGTTCCTAGTAATCTCTCCTCCTCTAGTCAGTCCCCTCCCCCCATAGTTAGAAACACCTCCCTAGGGAACACTTAACACCTTGATTGCCCCCTAGTGCTTACCCCTTCCCTGCCAGTGCCAGTGACATTTATGGAGTAATTAGTATCTGTTTTTAGCTCTGATCGCTATATAAATGTCACTGGTCCCAAAAAAAGTGTCCTATCTGTCTGCCGCAATGTCGCAGTCCTGCTAAAAATCACTGATCACCACCATTACTAGTAAAAAATAAATAAATAATAAAAATGCCATAAAACTATCCCATTTTTTGTAGACGCTATGGCCCAGATTCACAAACGAGATACGACGGCGTATCTCCAGATACGCCGTTGAATCTCTGAGTCTGGCCGGTCGTATCTATGCGCCTGATTCTTAGAATCAGTTACGCATAGATTTATATTAGATCCGACCAGCGTTAGTCTCTTACGCTGTCGGATCGTAACTGCATATTTACGCTGGCCGATAGGGGCGTGAACGCTGCTTTACGCGTCGAAATATGTAAATCAGCTAGATACGCAAATTCACGAACGTGCGCCCGGCCGACGCAGTACAGATACGCCGTTTACGTTAGGCTTTTCCCAGCGTAAAGTTACCCCTGCTATATGGTGGCGTACATGCGGCGTACCAATGTTAAGTATGGACGACGTTCCCGCGTCAAATTTTGAATATTTTACGTTGTTTGCGTAATTCGTCCGTGAATGGGGCTGGACGTCATTTACGTTCACGTCGAAACCAATACGTCCTTGCGGCGTACTTTGGAGCAATGCACACTGGGAAATTCCACGGACGGCGCATGCGCCATTCGTGAAAAACGTCAATCACATCGGGTCACACGTTATTTACATAAAACACACCCCCTGTTCCAAATTTGAATTAGGTGGGCTTACTCCGGCCTATTTACGCTACGCCGCCGCAACTTACGGAGCAAGTGCTTTGAGAATACAGCACTTGCCCGTCTAAGTTGCGGAGGCGTAACGTAAATCGGATACGTTACGCCCGCGCAAAGATACGCGGATCTACGAGAATCTGGCCCAGTAACTTTTGCGCAAACCAATCAATATGCGCTTATTGCTATTTTTATTTTATTTTTTACCAAAAATATATAAATGAATACAGACTGACCTAAACTGATGACGAAATTTGTAAAAAAAAAAGGTAAAAAAATGTTTATTTTTATTTTTAAATTGTGGCTTTTTTTTGTTTAAAGCGCAAAAAATAAATACCGCAGAGGTGATCAAAATACCCCAAAAAGAAAAGCTCTATTTGAGGGGGAAAAAGGACATAAACTTTGTTTGGGTACAACGTCGCACGACCGCGCAATTGTCAGTTAAAGCAACGCAGTGCCGTATTGCAAAACATGGCCTGGTCTTTAAGGGGGCAAATCCTTCTGGTCCTTAAGTGGTTAATGTGACGTATGAAGTGTACAACTCAATTGAAAAACAAACTAAATCTTTTGGGGGAATAAAACTAAAATAATGTGGTTGCATAAGTGTCCACACCCTCTTATAACTGGGGATGTGTTCAGAATTAAACAATCACATTGGAACTCATGTTAAATAGGAGTCAGTACACACCTGCCATCATTTAAAGTGTCTCTGATTAACCCCAAATAAAGTTCAGCTGTTCTAGTAGGTCTTTCCTGACATTTTCTTAGTCGCATCCTACAGCAAAAGCCATGGTCCGCAGAGAGCTTCCAAATCATCAGAGGGATCTCATTGTTAAAAGGTATCAGTCAGGAGAAGGGTACAAAAGAATTTCCAAGTCATTAGATATTTCATGGAACACGGTGAAGACCATCATCATCAAGTGGAGAAAATATGGCACAACGGTGACATTACCAAGAATTGGACGTCCCTCCAAAACTGATGAAAAGACGAGAAGAAAACTGGTCAGGGAGGCTGCCAAGAGGCCTACAGCAACATTAAAGGATCTGCAGGAATATCTGGCAAGTACTGGCTGTGTGGTACATGTGACAACAATCTCTCGTATTCTTCATATGTCTGGGCTATGGGGTAGAGTGGCAAGACAGAAAGTCTTTTCTTATGAAGAAAAACATCCAAGCCTGGCTAAATTTTGCAAAAACACATCTGAAGTCTCCCAAAAGCATGTAGGAAAATGTGTTCTGGTCTGATGAGACCAAGGTTGAACTTTTTGGCCATAATTCAAAAAGATATGTATTGGCGCAAAAACAACACTGCACATCACCTAAAGAACATCATACCCACCGTGAAGCATGGTGGTGGCAGCATCATGCTTTGGGGCTGTTTTTCTTCAGCTGGAACAGGGGCCTTAGTCAAGGTAGAGGGAATTATGAACAGTTCCAAATACCAGTCAATGTTGGCACAACACCTTCAGGCTTCTGAAATTTAGGATGCAGTCATATACCTGCCAATAGGAATCTACCTATACTTACCATTTACAACCAATGAGGTTTATAATGTATACATATTTTTTTACAACATTGCGATGTGCCGCTCAGATGACATGTCCATTAATTTATAACAAATAGTTACTTATCTATTTTTATTACTATATATTTTATACCGTGCAGTCAATATGCATGTAAACATGTTACTTTTTATGTCCATGTCTTGAATGCATGTATGTATAGACATTAAATAAAAATAAAAATTCTTGTCTGTTCATAATTGTAATGTATTTATACCAGATAAATGTTTTTACCACTCATACCTCCACCAGTCAATTGCATCGTCTAAAGTCCCAACCTCCCTTTTCTAGTGTATCTGAATCCGGGATGGATGCACATTTCCATGTGCATCATTTAAAGTTCCAAAACCCCGCCCACATTTTCATAGCGCTAGAAATAGCGCCTGTAAAGTGGCTGAAAACTGCCTCTCATTCATTACAATGGGTGCTTTCACACCCCGGTGGTGCGCTTGCAGGACGTTCGGAAAAGTCCTTCAAGCAGCATCTTTGGGGCAGTTTGAGAACGTCAGGGCCGTCTTTAACCACTTCCAGACCTTAGGTGTTTTTCAGATTTGGTGTTTGCAAGACTAAAACTGTTTTTTCTGCTAGAAAATTACTTAAAACCCCCAAACATTATATTTTTTTATTTCTAACACCCTAGAGAATAAAATAGTGGTCATTCCAATACTTTTTGTCACACCGTATTTGCGCAGCGGTCTTACAAGCGCACTTTTTTTGGAAAAAATTCACTTTTTTGAATTAAAAAATAAGACAACAATAAATTTGGCCCAATTTTTTTATATATTGTGAAAGATAATGTTACGCCGAGTAAAATGGTACCCAACATGTCACGCTTAAAAATTGCGCCCGCTCGTGGCATGGCGTCAAACTTTTACCCTTAAAAATCTCGATAGGCGATGTTTAAAAAATTCTAGAGATTGCATTTTTTGAGTTACAGAGTAGGTCTAGGGCTAGAATTATTGCTCTCGCTCTAACGATCGCGGCGATACCTCACTTGTGTGGTTTGAACACCGTTTTTATATGCGGGCGCTACTCGCGTATGCGTTCGCTTCTGCGCACGAGCTCGTCGGGACGGGGCGCTTTAAAAAATTTTTTTTTTGTTTTCTTATTTATTTTTATTTATTTTATTACTTTTTACACTGAAAAAAAAAATTGATCACTTTTATTCCTATTATAAGGCTTGTAAACATCCCTTGTAATAGAAAAAAAGCATGACAGGTCCTCTTAAATATGAGATCTGGGGTCAAAAAGACCTCAGATTTCATAATTAGACTAAAAAGCAAAAAAAAAAAAATAAATTTGAAACTGTCATTTTTTCAAATGACAAAAAAAAAAATTGTCTCTTTAAGAGGCTGGGCGGGACTGACGTTTTGACGTCACTTCCGCCCAGCAGAGCTATGGGGACAGGCGAAGGAGATTTTTCCTTCAGTCTCGTCCCCAGTCACCATCCGAACAGTCCCGATCTCCTCCGCCGCTACCGACGGCTCCGGTAAGCGGCGGAGGGCGCGGGAGAGCGGCGGGAGGGGGGGGGGGGGGCCCTCTCCCGCCACCGATAACGGCGATCTCGCGGCAAATCCGCCGCGGAGACCGCCGTTATCGTGTACCAGACCGCGCACACTAAAGATCGATACCTCGGTTGTGGCAGCAGCTGCTGCCGTTACCGAGATATCAATCTTTAAAAAAAGGACGTACATCGTTGTGCGCAGGTCTGGAAGTGGTTAATGTTGATTGGACCCTGGGCAAAAATGTTCTTGAGGCCCCCCCCCCATGCAATTTTGCTCTTCACCTGCTCTAAATCATACAATGAATATCAGCTAGACTGAAAATCCGTTTACTGTATCAGATCAGGCAGTGATTGTGATTGGTTGCCAGAGGTTACAGCATATCATTACCACTTACTGACTGGTTGCTAGAGGTTACAGCACACATTACAGCTCACTGATTAGTTGCTAGAGGTTACAGCACATGATTTCTTCTTGTTGATTGGTTTCTAAAGATTACTGTACAGTAATACCATACCTCCCAACTTTCTGAGATGGGAATGAGGGACACCTATCAGCAAAAGTATGCAGGCATAGGACACACCCCTTGCCACGCCCCCTTAAAGGAGAATTGTACAAAAAAATAAGATTGGATAAACCCACAAGTGCATTTTTTTCACCACTTCTATTTCTTTATATTGGCTTTTGGAATTTACAAATGCAGCAATTTAGAAATCAGATGAAAGGTTTAGCGCTGGGAAACACTTCTTGATAGATAAATAGTGCATTTTATATACAACTATAGAGATCAGACCAAAATGAGGGACAAATGAGGAGAATGAGGGACAGAGGGACATTGCTCCAAATCAGGGACAGTCCCTCGAAATCAGGGACAGTTGGGAGGTATGTAATACTACTTACTGATTAGTTGCTAGAGGCTACAGCACATCATCTCTTCACTGCAGAGGGGCATGATATACATACGAATGCCGCCTTTATTTACATTTGAATGCCGCCTGCCTCAGCTATTTACATGTGAATGCTGCCACTATTTACATATGAATGATCCCATTATTTACATATGAATGACGGTTATTTACATGTAAACACAGGGTCTGCAGGTGAGTCATCTGTACACAACAATAGGGCAGAGCTGTGCAGCATTAGTAGCAGCACTTCACACTGATCTATCAGGACACATCACAGGACTAAAACTTCAAGGGACAAGGGAATTTTAACTGGGATAGTTGGCAAGTATGAGGCAGCTGCTTTGGGCCCCACAACAATGACAGGGCCCAAGGCAGCTTCCCCTTTTGCCCTGCTTTAAAAATGGCCCTGGGGAACGCCCCTGCCCATTGCAGGGGGTCCAAGAGTAGAGACCTGCCTTAAAGTGGAGTATTCCCCCATGGCCGTGTCAGCCTTGTCCCAGGGCATTGATGAAGATGACGAAAAACAAAGGTACCCCGAGTGTGTATGTGTGTGTGTGTAAAGTGACCCTGTAACAATGTGCCTAACATAGCCCAGAAGAACGCACCCCAGGGCAGGCCTCTCATGTGACCCTTGCTTGGGGCCCAACGAGGAGGGAAACATGGAGGACATGATGACAACCACCACCACCCTACCCTTACATGCAGAATGTAAGAGAAGGAGCTGGAACACACAAACACTCCAAACTTCCAAGCAGGACAGGCACTGAGTTGGAAATTATGTCTGGGAGATCTCATTATTGGAATTTCTAAGATACAGTGGCGGTGCGTCCATAGAGGGCGCAGGAGCGCCGCCCCCTCTCTCCTGCACCTGTCTATCACCATAGATAGATTCATGCATTGCAAGAATCTATCTATTGTCACCGCTGCCGTCCCCTATTCAGGTATCCGGACAATTGTCGGGCGCCGGCAATCTGAATTACAGCGGGGGGGGGTGTTTTTGGAAGTGCCTGAGTAGAGCCGTGGGCTCTAATAGGCATCCTGATTAGAGCCGTGAGATCTAATAGGCTTCCTAATTGGTAAACAGCGGGCGCAATGCTGTGCATTCGCTGTTTACACAGTGTTGTGTGTTAGGGAATGAATAAATTGCTTCCCTACCACTGACCCGCCTCTCAGCCAATCAGGTGAACCGTGTCTGGTTACCTGTCACCTGATCAGCTAAAGCGACAGGCGCTGTGATTGGATGCCTATTAGGTGTCCAATCATAGCAGAAGAGGGCGGGAGAAGACATTGAAGCCTCGGAGGGAGTGTGGAGGACAGCGCCGTGACCCGAGAAGTGCCAGGTGGGGGGCACACTGGCAGCATTTGATGGGGCAAACTGGCAGTAATTGTTGGAGCAAATTGGCGGCAATTGATGGGACAAACTGGCGGAAATTGATGGGGCAAACTGGTGGTAATTGATGGGGCAAACTGGCGGCAATTGATGGGCAAACTGGTGGTAATTGATGGGGCAAACTGGTGGTAATTGATGGGGCAAACTGGTGGTAATTGATGGGGCAAACTGGCGGCAATTGATGGGCAAACTGGTGGTAATTGATGGGGCAAACTGGTGGTAATTGATTGGGCAAACTGGCGGCAATTGATGGGCAAACTGGTGGTAATTGATGGGGCAAACTGGCGGCAATTGATGGGCAAACTGGTGGTAATTGATGGGGCAAACTGGTGGTAATTGATGGGGCAAACTGGCGGCAATTGATGGGCAAACTGGCAGCAACTGATGGGGCAAACTGGCGGCAATTGATGGGGCAAACTGGTGGTAATTGATGGGGCAAACTGGCGGCAATTGATGGGCAAACTGGTGGTAATTGATGGGGCAAACTGGTGGTAATTGATTGGGCAAACTGGCGGCAATTGATGGGCAAACTGGTGGTAATTGATGGGGCAAACTGGTGGTAATTGATGGGGCAAACTGGCGGCAATTGATGGGCAAACTGGCAGCAACTGATGGGGCAAACTGGCGGCAATTGATGGGGCAAACTGGTGGTAATTGATGGGGCAAACTGGCGGCAATTGATGGGCAAACTGGCGGCAATTGATGGGACACACTGGCGGAAATTGATGGGGCACACTGGCGGCAATTGATGGGGCAAACTGGCGGCAATTGATGTGGCACACTGGCGACAATTGATGGGGCACACTGGCGACAATTGATGGGGCACACTGGCGGCAATTGATGGGGCACACTGGCGTTAATTGATGGGGCACACTGGCGGTAATGGGGCACACTGGCAGCAATTCATGGTTACAGTTGCTGCGTATGTTGGCACAGTGGCGGCAATTTATGGGTACAGTGCCTGCATTTGATGGGCACAGTGGCTGCATTTAATAGGCACAGTGGTGGCAATTTATGGGTACAGTGGCTGCGTTTGATGGCACAGTGGCTGTATCTGATGGCACAGTGGCTGAGTTTGATGGGCACAGTGGCTGCATTTAATGGGCACAGTGGCGGCAATTTATGGGTACAGTGCCTGCGTTTTATGGGCACAGTGGCTGCATTTAATGGGCACAGTGGTGGCAATTTATGGGCTGCATCTGATGGCACAGTGGCTGCATATGATGGGCACAGTGGCTGCATTTAATGGGCACAGTGGTGGCAATTTATGGGTACAGTGGCTGTGTTTTAATGACGCAGTGCCTGCATCTGATGGCACAGTGGCTGCGTTTGATGGCACAGTGCCTGCATCTGATGTCACAGTTTGCGTTTGATTGGCACAGTGGCTGCAATTGATGTTTTTTTTTCAGTGTGTTTGCGCCCCCCCAAAAAATGTTCAGAACCAGCCGCCACTGCTAAGATATATAAGAAGCAATTGGCTTACTCAACCCACCAGATCCCACCTGTAACTAAAACACCACTTTTGGGTGAACTGACCCTTTGAACCATTACAATTCCTACAACCCGACAATACAGTTGTGGAACATCCCCCATCCCCCATCACAAGCCACACTTGAGTTTGCTCTGTGCAATTACCTTGGGCTTCCAGGCGATCACTTAAAGGTTTTCCACATAAAGCCCGGACCTATGTAAGAGGACGAGTTTACAGGAGGACGAGGTTCCCATTTGACTGTTTGCACACTTCACATGATGGCTTCGTAAACTCTCTGAAGCTATTATAATGTGTTAAGTAGAAGTTTAACGATTGTATGACCCGCGCTGGCCAGGATATCCAAAATTACCCGACACATTACAGAAAATGACCGTCCTTCTTATGCTTACTTGAACATTATAGAAAAACCGCGAGCATTTTCCTGTCCCAGCCAATGGGACTCTGAGGAGAAGAGTATAAAATACCAGGGGACCTCAGTTCCTCCTCATCTCCAGGATCTCCTCATTCATCCAGTCTACTGTGAGGAAGAACCTTCCCTTCTCCACCATGATGAGGGCCCTGATCGTGTGTTGTGTCCTTCTCACTGTCCTGGTGGCAGCTGGACAAGCCCAAGGAGATGGACAGTTCGTCAAACTGTGCGGCCGAGAGTTCATCAGAGCGGTCATCTACACCTGCGGAGGGTCCAGATGGAGGCGCTCCCTGGTTGGGAATCCCCAAGACATGGCTGGTAGGTGTAAAAAAAAGGGTTAATGGGTGGGCTGGGCGCTTATGTCCAAAGGATGCTCAGAAAATGTCAGTACCACCAGTGGCGGTTGGTGCTCAAAATTTTTGCGGGGGCGCAAACAAACTGAAAAAAAAAAACATCAATTGCAGCCACCGTGCCCATCAAATGCAGCCAGTTTGCCCCATCAAATGATGCCAGTTTCTCCATCAAATGCAGCCAGTTTCCCCTCAAATGCAGCCAGTTTGCCCCCTCAAATGATGCCAGTTTCCCCATCAAATGATGCCAGATTCCCCATCAAATGATGCCAGTTTGCCCCCTCAAATGATGCCAGATTCCCCATCAAATGATGCCAGTTTCCCCTCAAATGAAGCCAGTTTGCCCCTCAAATGATGCCAGTTTCCCCATCAAATGCAGCCAGTTTGCCCCATCAAATGATGCCAGTTTCCCCATCAAATGATGCCAGATTCCCCATCAAATGATGCCAGTTTGCCCCCTCAAATGATGCCAGATTCCCCATCAAATGATGCCAGTTTCCCCTCAAATTCAGCCAGTTTGCCCCCTCAAATGATGCCAGTTTCCCCATCAAATGATGCCAGATTCCCCATCAAATGATGCCAGTTTGCCCCCTCAAATGATGCCAGATTCCCCATCAAATGATGCCAGTTTCCCCTCAAATGCAGCCAGTTTGCCCCCTCAAATGATGCCAGTTTCCCCATCAAATGATGCCAGTTTCCCCATCAAATGATGCCAATTTCCCCTCAAATGCAGCCAGTTTGCCCCCTCAAATGATGCCAGTTTCCCCATCAAATGCAGCCAGTTTGCCCCATCAAATGATGCCAGTTTCCCCATCAAATGATGCCAGTTTCCCCATCAAATGCAGCCAGTTTGCCCCATCAAATGATGCCAGTTTCCCCATCAAATGATGCCAGTTTCCCCATCAAATGCAGCCAGGTTGCCCCCTCAAATGATGCCAGTTTCCCCATCAAATGCAGCCAGTTTGCCCCCTGAAATGATGCCAGTTTCCCCATCAAATGCAGCCAGTTTGCCCCCTCAAATGATGCCAGTTTCCCCATCAAATTATGCCAGTTTCCCCTCAAATGCAGCCAGTTTGCCCCCTCAAATGATGCCAGTTTCCCCATCAAATGCAGCCAGTTTGCCCCCTCAAATGATGCCAGTTTCCCCATCAAATGATGCCAGATTCCCCATCAAATGATGCCAGTTTCCCCTCAAATGCAGCCAGTTTGTCCCCTCAAATGATGCCAGTTTCCCTATCAAATGATGCCAGTTTGCCCCCCCCCGCCCGGAACTTACCTTTCTCGGGTCAGAGCCGTCCTCCTCCAAGTCCTCGATGTCTTCTCCCGTCCCTGCTATGATAGGCGTCCAATCACAGCACCTGTTGCTTCATCCAATCAGGTGACCGGTAACCAGACCCAGTGCACCTGATTGGCTGAGAGGCGGATCAGGGTTAGGGAAGCGATTCCCTAACACAGCCCTGTTTAAATAGGGAACGCACAGCCCGTGCGCCCTCTGGTTAACAATTTGGAAGCCGATTAGAGCCCACAGGCTATGGTAACTATGTATATACCATACCAATGTGATCCCTCTGGAAGTTGGAAATCACTGTAGTAGTCTTGTTCTGACAGTGATCTCCACTAGCTTTCAAGGTCCAGTGACGTGCAGCTCACCTACTGCTTACTGAACACAGGAGGTCACCCGCTCACAACTATTATAACTATGTATAAATATCCTTTCCTGCAATTCATCTTTAAGGTGCGAGTATAAGAAGTGCGGGTATCTTCCGACTTAAAGAAATTGGGCTAGATTCAGGTAGCATTTACGACGGCGTATCTCCAGATACGCCGCCGTAATTTCAAATCTGCGCTGGCGTATCTTTACGCCGATTCTCCAAGGCAGATACGTTGGAAAAATAGGCTTCCTCCACCGGCGTAATATGAATACAGCGGCGTAGAATTGTGTGCAATATTACGCTGGCCGCTAGGGGGCGCTTCCGTTGTTTTCGGCGTAGAATATGCAAGTTACCTAGATACGCCGATTCACAAACGTATGTACGCCTGGCACAATTTATTTACATTGTTTACGTTAGGCTTTTTCGACGTAAGGTTGCTCCTGCTATTAGGTGGCGCAGCCAATGTTAAGTATGGACGTCGTTCCCGCTTCGAAATTTGAATTTATTACGTTGTTTTCGTAAGTCGTTCGCGAATAGGGCTGGACGTAATATACGTTCACGTCGAAACCAATGACGATTTGTGTCGGAGTTTCGAGCATGCGCACTGGGATTCTTTCACGAACGGCGCATGCGCCGTTCGTAAAAAAACTAAAATACGCGGGGTCAACCTTAATTTAAATAAAACCCGCCCCCTCATCATCATTTGAATGACGCGCGCTTACGCCGGCCCCATTTACGCTACGGCGCTGTAAGTTAGGAGGCAAGTGCTTTGTGAATACAGCACTTGCCTCTCAAACTTACGGCGGCGCAGCGTAAATACGATACGCTGCGCCACCGTAATACTGGGCGCATCTACCTGAATCTAGCCCATGGTTTGGTAATCTAAGAAATATCTTCAACATTACAGAACGTCCCGTTGAAGGTGACTAACTAATACTAGTCAGTACCACATGCTACCACCAGATGGCACACCTTTCCTTTGCACCATGACGGGGATATAATGCTTAGGTTTTGTAATGGACGCAAACCCTGACAACTAACGTTGTCACCCCAGGACAGCAAGTGTGTTACTACAACATGAAAAAGTGTTTTGTTACACAGTATCTGTTCAATGAATGAAAAAAAAAAATGAAAAGAAAAAAAATATCTGCTGATCCTACCAGAAATCTGGTGTGCTGCTGCACTCTTATTGGTTGTATTGTTTCCAGGTATCTTTGGGGACTAAAGAACTCCTCTCCCCCTATGTTATGGTGATGAGGAGAGGGGTAGGTACTCTGTAGATGTAACATACTCCCTGTCCTTGGGTGACAACGTCGCTCTCTTCTACAGTAGAGTGCGTGGATGTTGTCCACTCACAGCCGCGTGTTTTTAGGGTAATTGCTGTTCCTCCAACCAGTTCATAGTTACCTATGGCAACTATTCTCCCATCCAACTCTTCTGTCACGTTAACCCTTTATGGTGGCACTATTTCTCCCACTAACACCAATGATGGGACACTATTCCTTCCACTAACACCAATGATGGGACACTATTCCTTCCACTAACACCAATGATGGGGCACTATTCCTCCCACTAACACCAATGATGGGACACTATTCCTCCCACTAACACCAATGATGGGACACTATTCCTCCCACTGACACCAATGATGGGACACTATTCCTCCCACTGATACCAATGATGGGACACTATTCCTCCCACTGACACCAATGATGGGACACTATTCCTCCCACTAACACCAATGGTGGAGCACTATTCCTCTCACTAACACCAATGATGGGACACTATTCCTCCCACTAACACCAATGATGGGACACTATTCCTCCCACTAACACCAATGATGGGACACTATTCCTCCCACTAACACCAATGATGGGGCACTATTCCTCCCACTGACACCAATGATGGGGCACTATTCCTCTCATTGACACCAATGATGGGGCATTATTGCTATTGTTGCTAATTGATCCATGTTTAGCAATTTGGTGATTGCCAGACCAGGTGAAGGCTTTGGGATTCTTGGCTCCTGATTGGTCTCCTCTATGGACTTTTTGCTACAAATAAACATGCCCATTTGGGGGTATTTTAGTGATGGGTAAGCACGGACATTTCATTGGGGATGCAAAAACATTTTCTTTTTTTTTTTTTCAACAGACCGGGAGAATTTCTTTGCTTTCCATGCTGGTAACACAAAGGGGAGCGAGCCCCTGCAATACCCAGCCCAGAAGATGACCTCCCAGGTGGGCTATGAGGACCTCCAGCAGACAGGATCTTTGGGAGAAGTTTGGGGGTCTCAGAAAAACTCCATCCAGCAGAGACGTGACCTGGACGAGCTGCTGACCACAGCCTGCTGTAGGACCGGCTGCAAGAAAAAGGACTTGAACTCCCTCTGCTAGGCGGCCAGCTCCAAATGGCATGTTAGATTGGTAACAGGGCGTGTCCTCTGTCACATGTCACATCTGTATGACCACACCCACCTCAGTGTCGGTGCCGATAATTCTGTATCACGAACGTGTTTGATGATGATTTGTAAAACTCCAGACCCCATTGTCATATCTCTGTACAGATAACCAATAAATATTATTATTTGCTGGAATGATTTGCAGACTGATGAATTAGGTAATGATGATACTTACTGGAGTCACTCTTTAACCACTTAAGGACCGGACCAATATGCTGCTAAATGACCCAAGGGGTTTTTACAATTCGGCACTGCGTCGCTTTAACAGACAATTGCGCGGTCGTGCGAAGTGGCTCCCAAACAAAATTGGCGTCCTTTTTTTCCAAAAATAGAGCTTTCTTTTGGTGGTATTTGATCACCTCTGCGGTTTTTATTTTTTGCGCTATAAACAAAAATAGAGCGACAATTTTGAAAAAAATTCAATATTTTTTACTTTTTGCTATAATAAATATCCCCCAAAAATATATAAAAAACGTTATCGGTTGGTTTGCGCAAAATTTATAGCGTTTACAAAATAGGGGATAGTTTTATTGCATTTTTATAATTTTTTTTTTTTACTACTTATGGCGGCGATCAGCGATTTTTTTCGTGACTGCGACATTATGGCGGACACTTCGGACAATTTTGACACATTTTTGGGACCATTGTCATTTTCACAGCAAAAAATGCATTTAAATTGCATTGTTTATTGTGAAACTGACAGTTGCAGTTTGGGAGTTAACCACAGGGGGCGCTGTAGGAGTTATGTTTCACCTAGTGTGTGTTTACAACTGTAGGGGGGTGTGGCTGTAGGTCTGACGTCATCGATCGTGTCTCCCTATAAAAAGGATCACACGATCGATGCAGCCGGCACAGTGAAGAACGGGGAAGCCGTGTTTACACTCCAGCGGCGATCGGGTCCGCGGGATCCGCGGTCCCATTCACGGAGCTTCAGACCGGGTCGCGGGAGCGGCTGGCTACTAGTACAGGACTTACCTTACGTACATGTGCCCAGCCATGCCATTCTGCCGACGTATATGTGCAGGAGGCGGTCCTTTAGTGGTTAAAGGGACCCTGTCACCAGACAAAAAATCATCCCACAGGATTATGCATTTAACATTTTTTATTTATATTATTTACCCGTAAAATGAATGACTGACTTGTATAGCGCTACACATGCGAACTGAATCGCCTCTAGGCGCTTTTTTGCAGCCAGTGTCTTCCTGGCTGGTGCGGTCACTTACCCCATAGGATCTCGTCACGCTTGGGACACACAGTCATACACACATATATATATACTGGGCCAATTTGGACAGGATCGAATTGACCTACCAGCATGTCTTTGTGTAGATAGTGTAGATATTCAAACGTTCTGTTGATGGGCACCACCAACTTGAATGTGATTTCAGCAGACCCGAACAAAATCAGAGCTGTCACTCAAATGACACGCCCTATATACACTCACTCCTCCCTCCAGCAGCTACATAAGGATTATGTAGCTGCTGTGGGCAAACGAGCTGGGTCAGCATTGCGAGTAATTGGAAACTCCCAAAAAGGGGAGAGGGCTGTGCTAGAGTATTGACTAGTCAAATGATCTAGCATGTATAATTATTATTATTATACAGGATTGAAATAGCGCCAACAGTTTGTGCAGCACTTTACAGTGTAAAGGGATACAATACAGTTACAATACAACACAACACAAGAGGGTTAAGAGAAGGGTGATCAGACATCCCAGGTTTCAGGGGACAGTCCCTGGATTGAGGACACTGTCCCCAGACCAAGTCTGTCCCTGGTTTTGTCCCCAGATTGGATTTGAACATGGGCTGGGGCAATTTCAAAGAAAGTCAGTGCAAAATTAATAAACAAAATCTAAATTACACAACCCCCCTCCGCCGCTCCAACTAGCTTAGGGGGGTGTATTTTTTTTCATTATCTGAGCCTCTTTCTGGTGATCATGTGCTGGTCGGAGCGGAGGGAATATTTCTTCAGTTTCGGGTGCATGCTTATTCATCTCCGCTCTCATGTTCTTCTGCCTTGGCTCAAGTCCTGGCCAGCCGCCTGCCTGCTTATCTCCTTGCCTTCCCTGGCAGAGTGATCTTCCTCCGCTCCCCACCCAGTAGTAGCCGGGGCCCGGAGTGTAAGACTTGAGAGGCTCTGAGGTGGGCGGTGGCGGCGACAGGCAGAGAGTCGCTGATTGCCGCCATTACTAGAAAAAAAAAATATGTCCCCGGATTTCATATTATAAATCTGGTCACCTGAAATTTTGTGCGCTTTGTGATCCGCGTTTTGCGCCACCATTGATTTCAAAATTTGACCAACCAAGGCTTCAATTTCCCTTCATGTTGCTACAGAAATTTTGTGGCCGGGAATCTTCTTTTTTTCTCCTCACGCTGACAGTGTGAGAAGGAAAAAAAGCCGATCACCGGCTTTTGTGCAAGCATCTGAGGAAGAGGGAAGAGGCACATCCGCCTCATCTGTGCCCACCAGTACCGCCTGCCAGTGCCCACCAGTGCAAAACAGTGCCACCTATCAATGCCCACGAGTGCCACCTATCAATGCCCTGACAGTGGTGCCAATTAGTGCCTCATCAGTGTCACCTACCAGTGCTGATCAGTGCCCATAATTGCCACCCATCAGTGCCCATCACTGCCAGCTATCAGTGCCACTTATTAGTGGCAATTTTTCAGTGCTCCACAGTGCTACCTATCAATGCCCTTCAGTACCACCCATCAATGTCACCTTTGAGTGCCCACCAGTACCACCTCTCAGTGCCCACCAGTGCCGCCTTATCGGTGCCCATCAGTGCAGCCTCATCAGCGTACATCAATGAAGGAGAAAAATTACCTGTTTGCAAAATTTTATAACAAAATATAAAATAGTTTTGTATTTTTTTTTTTAAACGGTCTTTTTTTTTAAATTTTAACAAAAAATTAAAACTGCAGAGGTAATCAAGTACCACCAAAAGAAAGCTCCAGAAGTGCCCAGTAAGCGAGTGATTACATTTGATTGCAGCACAAAAATCGGCCGTTGCTGCGGCCCACTAATGGTGCAAAATTCGACCAATTGGTCATGTGACCAGAGGTGGAGGTTTTCCTCCAGGAAAGTATTTTTGCCCCTTCTATGACTATGTATTCGTATGACCAGCAGGAATGTAAAGCCTTACGTTAGCACCGGAGTCCTTTAGAATTACGAAGCAACTGACGTATTGTGGACTCAACGTATAGACAGATAATATTTACTTGCGCTCAAGGTGAGAAATGGCTGCACACACATTAAATACACATTAATACACATTGTAGCAAATATCCCGACCGCAGGAAGTATTGACACAACTATTAATGTGACTAGTGACAGATTACGGGTCTAACCCTCTACAGGCAGTAGGGAGATCACTTGGGATCCATACATTTTATTCAATAATTTCCCCTTACACAAACTAGCAACTGACTCCACCAGGAACAGGTCAGCGGTGAACTGGATTGGATAGATTACATGCACCTTGTTCATTCTGGCCCGGATTCACATAGAATGGCGCATCTTTGTGTGGACGTAACGTATCCTATTTACGTTACGCCTCCGCAACTTTGACAGGCAAGTGCCTTATTCTCAAACCAAAGTTGCGGCGGCGTAGCGTAAATAGGCCGGCGTAAGCCCGCCTAATTCAAATGTGGAAGATGTGGGTGTGTTTTATGTAAATTTAATGTGACCCCACGTAAATGACGCTTTTTACGAGCGGCGCATGCTCCAAATTAACCCGCAAGAGGCCAATGCTTTCGACGTGAACGTAAGTGACGCCCAGCCCTATTCGCGAACGACTTACGCAAACGACGTTAAACGTGAAAAATTCTACGCTTTTTAGTTTCTCCCTCTTTCAGCCCTAGTGAAAATGATGACAGGACCAATGGAGAGAGTATATTCCTATATAACGGGGGCACAGACAGCAGAAAAACCCAGCAGGGGTCACTCACCAATCTATCTACGGTAAAACTTTGGTTTGAGAGTAACTTGGTTTGAAAGCGTTTTGCAAGACAAGCAACATATTGTTTTATAAAATTTGACTTGATATACAAAAGATGTCTTGATATACAAGTAGCGTCATGTCACAACTGAGTATAAAAGAGAAGAGAGGCGCCATGGTTGATGATTAAAAGAAGCACATCTAAGACTGCATGGATCCGGGGAAAATCTGTCCACATAGACCATCCCCCGCACCGCTATCAATGTCATTCCTTCCACACTGCGCTCCACGAGCGGTTCAAGCCTCGCTTTCAGATCGCTCTACTGCAGGGTAGTCTTCCTGATCACAAATGCAGACTGACAGCCGTGAGAGCCGATGGTATGGAAGATGGTCTATGTCGACAGCTTTACCCCGGATCCCTGCATACTTAGATGAGCCTCTTTTAATCATCATCCATGTGAGTTGCTAAATGTTGTACCTTCATTAAATGTAACAATATTGCTACACTTAGAGGCGCCTCTCTTCTCTTTTATACTCTGGAGCTCCTGCTGGATTTTGCTTCTAATCCCCTCGTGGAGGCTTCTATTTGTGGATGGACATTTTATGGTTACACAACCAATCACATTGCTATAATCTTTTTATATGGACTATAAACTGAAGGACCTATGAAAAAATGGTTGTGGAACAAATCGTCTGAGTTTCTATTATTTCTTATGGGGAAATTCGCTTTGATATACAAGTGCTTTGGATCACAAGCATGTTTCTGGAACAAATTATGCTCGCGATCCAAGGTTTTACTTGTATGTATAAAATAACGGTTTTGCCTAATGAAAACAAGGAATAAAGACAGAGACTTTTTTTTTCTTCAATCAAAATGTTATTTTTTTTTACTGTTGCTTGTTCATAATATTCACAAAATAAATATACTTGTAAAAAAAAAAAAAAAAGGCAAAAACCAACAGATATGAGCAAAGAGAATAATCTCTGTAAATATCCTCTGGTTCCCAGTGTTAAATTGAAACACATTCTAGTTTAGAGGCAGGAAAAGGGACCAACTGATCATGAAACTACAAGTCCCAGCAGGCACTGCGGCGACCAGGTTAGCGATCCTCTCTGCAGCGCCTTCTTCCTACTCGTAATAAACGCCGTAGACATTAGCCAGAGCAAACAGGGAGCTGTTCCTAAAGGTGTAGGAGGCAAAGGTGTCGTTCGCCGGGTCCCAGATACACCGGCTGCCAACCCGCATCCCCTGATCGTTCAGCTGTCCGATGTAGATGAGGACGATTATTTTATATCGCGGGATCATCAGGTCCTTCACTCTGGCTTTAACTACCTGGAAGTCAGAAAATGAGAAAGTCTTTAATATGGTGGAAAGAAAAGAGAGCTGGGAGAGGATTCAGTACACATTACAGACACCAAAACATTCAAAGAACACGATTCCCCACAAATGGAGATTTCTTTTGGTGGTATTTGATCACCTCTGCGGCAATTTTGAAAAAAAAAAAAAAAACACAATGGCCCAGATCCACAAAGACCTTACGGCGGCGTATCTATTGATACGCCGCGTAAGTTTTACGATGCCCCGTCGTATCTTTTGTTTTGTATCCACAAAACAAGATACGCCTAAATCTGGGCTCGATCCGACTGACATACGTCTTAGTACGCCGTCGGATCTAAGGTGCATATTTACGCTGGCCGCTAGGTGGCGCTTCCGTTGATTTCCGCGTAGAGTATGCAAATTAGCTAGATACGGCGATCCACGAACGTACGTCCGCCCGGCGCATTTTTTTACGTTGTTTCCGTAAGGCTTTTTTTGGTGTAACGTTACCCCTGGGTCTATGAGGCGTACGCAATGTTAAGTATGGACATCGGGACAGCGTCGAATTTTCCGTCGTTTACGTTGTTTGTGTAAAACGTTCACGAATAGGGCTTTGCGTAAATTACGTTCACGTCGAAAGCATTGACTATTTGCGACGTGATTTCGAGCATGCGCACTGGGATACCCCCACGGACGGCGCATGCGCCGTTAAAAAAAAACGTAATTTACGCGGGACAAGTTGAATTAACATAAAACACGCCCACATCTTAGTCATTTGAATTGCGCGCCCTTACGCCGTCACATTTACACTACGCCGCCGTAACTTACGGCGCAAATTCTTTCTGGATACGGAAAGTACGCTCTAAGTTGCGGCGGCGTAGTGTATCTGAGATACGCTACGCCTGCCTAAAGATAGGCAGATCTTTGTGGATCTGGGCCAATATTTTTAACTTTTTGCTAAATTAAATATCCCCCCCCCCCCCAAATATATTTTTTCATCAGTTTAGGTCGATACGTATTCTTCTACATATTTTTGGTAAAAAAAAAAAAAAAAATATCCCAATAAATATCCCAATATTGATTGGTTTGCGCAAAAGTTATAGCGTCTACAAAATAGTGGATAGATTTATGGCATTTTTATTATAATTTTTGTTTTTACTAGTAATAGCAGTGATCAGCTGGGAAACTGGGAAAAAATCATGGGAATCAATCTCACCTTCACTGAGATCCCTTCACTGGTTGCCAGTGAAAGACAGAATTGCATTCAAAGCACTCTGCCTGACACATAAGTGCATCCATGGGAAGGCTCCAAGATATCTATGCGACAAGATCAAACCTCACAATTCCAACCGCATTCTGCGATCCACCGACCAAAATCTGGTCAAGGTTCCAAAAACCAAATACAAGTCCAAAGGAGAAAGAAGGTTTGCTTTCCAAGGTCCCAGGCTATGGAATGCTTTACCAACCAGCATTCGGTTGGAGCAAAACCACCTGTCTTTCAGAAGGCAGATCAAAACCCTGCTTTTCTGATGGCATGAGACACTAACAACCAGCGCCCAGAAGCGATTCAGTTCGCATGTGCCGCGCTATATAAGTTTTTTCATTCATTCATTCATTCATTCATTCATCAGCGATTTTTAGCGGGACTGCGACATTGCGGCGGACACATTGGACACTTTTTTGGGACAGGGACATTTATACAGCTGATTACTGTATAAATGACACTGGCAGGAAAGGGGTTAACACTAGTGGGCGTTCAAGGGGTTACATGTGTTCCCTGGGAGGTGTTTCTAACTGTGGGGGGAGAGGACTGACTGGAGGAGTAGAGAGATTGCTGTTCCTGATCACATTGACAGATTCCCATTCTGGCTTTCTGAGGAGTGATCGTGGGTCGCAGGTGTCCTGTCAAATTCTCCAACCCATCAGAAACTCCAACCGCTTAACTTCCGGTTTCTTTAAAACCAGCAGTAATCTGGGTTTTTGACAAATTGGTGGTTGGACACAACGCTGGCAACCGGTGCAGGATATTATGAGTGGAGAGTCTTACTCCGCTCCAAAACCAGCCAACAAAATGGCCGCCTCCGAGGCGAGGACAACTTTGTCCTCATTAGCCGCTGTGCTGTCAAAACAGCTCAGTCTTCCTGTACCGGACTCTATTTGTCAGTGTTGTGTCCAACCACCAATTCGTCAATATCTCAGATTACTAAGGTTTTAAATAAACCGGAAGTGACGTGGTTGGAGTTTCTGATGGGTTGGAGATATTGACAGAACACCAGTGGACATTGCGGCCACCGGCCACGTGCATCGGTTTCAGCGTCAAGCTGTGGGAAAGCGCGCCCCCCCCTAGAGCTAATAGGCCCAGATTCTTAAAGGACTTACGACGGCGCAGCGCCATGTACGGCGTCGTAAGTCCTAATCTGACCCGTCGTATCTATGCGTCTGATTCTTAGAATCAGTTACACATATATATCCTTTAGATCCGACAGGCGTAAGTGTTACGCCGTCGGATCTTAAGTGCATTTTTTTTTTTGCCCGCTAGGTCCGTCGAAATCTGCGTCGAGTATGCAAATTAGCTACATACGCGAATTCCCGAATGTACGCGCAGCAGACGCAATAAAGTTATGCCGTTTACGTTCGGCTTTTCCCGGCGTAAAGTTTCCCCTGCTATATGAGGCGCTCCCGCGTCAAAATTTGAAAAGTTACGTTGTTTGCGCAAGTCGTCCGTGAATGGGGCTGGACGTCATTTACGCTGACGTCGAAACCAATGACGTCCTTGCGACGTCATTTAGAGCAATGCACACTGGGATATTTTACGGACGGCGCATGCGCAGTTCGTTCGGCGTGGGGACGCGCTTCATTTGAATGATACACGCCCCCTACCCGCCGAATTTAAATTCCGCCGGGTGATTTACGTTACGCCGCCGCAACTTTACAGGCAAGTGCTTTGTGAATAAAGCACTTGCCTGAAAAACTTGCGGCGGCGTAACGTAAATGACATACGTTACGCCGCCGCAGAGATACGCCCAGTGTACAAGAATTCTGGGCCTTAAAGCGCCCGACGTTCACCTATGGCAGTTTTGCGCAGCCGTGCCAACCTGCCGCAGTATAATGATGGCGGCTGGTCGCCAAGAGTTTAATGAATTTGGGATCTCCCCCCGATCATTTACTTTCTCTGCGGGTCTCACCTCTGAAATGGTCTTCGTCATCTGTCTACATAATTCGGCTTCATACTTCTCCTCCTGAAGATAACTGGTCAGGACGTCCTTCAGAATATTGTTCACTGTGGCTACAGGAAAGCGCCTCCCGGGGCCTACAACAGAGAAATAGTTATCATCAAGAGGCCCTGTCACCAACTTCAAACAACTGCAAGTAAAAGCGCAGAAAGATCTCATATTTGTAATGTTGATTTGCAGTAAAATTCCTTTCTATATAGGATTTTATATTCACTTGCAGTGGCGGCTGGTGGTATATTTTTTTTTGGGGGGAGCGGCAAACAATTCAACCACCACCAACCCCATCTCGGTTGCCGGCAGTGCTTCCTCCAGAGGGCGTCTCCTCCTCCTGGTGCCTTACGGCCGCGTCCCCTGTGTCTCTTCCCTCCTCCTCCTCGGCGGCCAATAGGATCACTTCTCCTCTCGGCCAATCGGGAAGACATTAGCGAATATTAATTGGGTTGGTACGAATTGGGTGGGCTTGGGGCGAAGTGCTCTGCATCCTGAGCCCACTCTTTTTTGAGGCCTCTTGCTCTAATCATGTGCTTCAAAAAAATAAAAGCCTCATTTGAATTCATGCGTCCGTCACCCTGTATGTAGATTGGGGGGCGAAACTCATGGACGGTGGGGTGGCGCCCGTGCGCCCTTTATGCAGATTAGAGAGCCATACTCATGGATGGGGGGAGTGGTGTCCCGCTCCCTCTATGTAGATTAGGGGGCCACACTCATGGATGGGGGGGGGGGGGGTGCCCGTGCGTCCTGTATGTAGATTAGGGGGCCAAACCTTGGCACCCCAGATGTTTTGGAACTACATTTCCCATGATGCTCCACTACACTGCAGAGTGCATGAGCCTCATGGGAAACGTAGTTCCAAAACATCTGGGGTGCCAAGGTTCACCATCACTACTATAGAGTGTCACTGGAGTAACAGCTCTGAGTCTGCTATTACATTCAAGATGGTGGCCCCCAGCTGCAGTCTCGGGGCTCCTGGGTAAACGGGCAAGGCCGTTTTAATGATTGGGTTGAAAAAAACTTTGTTTTTTCTAGACCCTTAAAAACGTCATTTTTTAGAACCCGAAAAACGGTCGTGTGTACGCGGCATAAGATATCGATAATCACCAGAATCTATCTGCAGCCAAACAACTGAACCTTTAAATGCAGATCAATACAAACGATCGTACCTAACTGATACGTATTTTCCATCTGCACGGCCGGACGGTGTACGTCATCATGGTGTCCCGGCTCATCGATATAAGACACCGTGCTCATAGAGCTACAATAAAACACAATCAAGAAATGATTATTCATAAATCTAGCTACAATGTGATTGTACAATCTGTTCAGCCTCATTTCCTGGCTGGAGGACATCCAGCATAATCTAGCCCAGTGATGGAGAACCTTGGCACCCCAGATGTTTTGGAACTACATTTCCCATCATGCTCAACTACACTGCAGAGTGCAAGAGCATCATGGGAAATGTAGTGCCAAAACATCTGGGGGGCCGAGGTTCTCCATCACTGATCAAGCACTTTCCTCCCCAGCCTGACTCTCCCTGGCCTCCTTCTTTCATTCATTGGATTTCAGTTCTTTCAATTATAGAGGCTCAGCATCACACGTGGACGTTACCTAGCCACTTAAGGACCGCCTCCTGCACATATACGTCGACAGAATGGCACGGCTGGGCACATGTACGTACAGGTACGTCCTGTACTAGTACCCAGCCGTGGGTCGTGGGCGCGTGCCCGGGACCCGGTCCGAAGCTCCGGGACCGCATGACCCGATCGCCGCTGGAGTCCCGCGATCGGTCCCCGGAGCTGAAGAACGGGGAGAGCCGCGTGTAAACACAGCTTCCCCGTTCTTCACTGTGGCGGCGTATCGATCGTGTCATCTCTTTTATAGGGGGACACAATCGATGACATCACACCTACAGCCACACCCCCCTACAGTTGTAAACACACTTCAGGTCACACATAACCCCATCAGCGCCCCCTGTGGTTAACTCCCAAACTGCAACTGTCATTTTCACAATAAACAATGCATTTTAAATGCATTTTTTGCTGTGAAAATGACAATGGTCCCAAAAATGTGTCAAAATTGTCCAAAGTGTCCGCCATAATGTCGCAGTCACGAAAAAAAAATCGCTGATCGCCGCCATTAGTAGAAAAAAAAAAAATTATAAAAATGCAATAAAACTATCGCCTATTTTGTAAACGCTATAAATTTTGCGCAAACCAACCGATAAACGCTTATTGCAAGTTTTTTTTACCAAAAATAGGTGGAAGAATACGTATCGGCCTAAATTGAGGAAAAAAAATTGTTTTTATATATTTTTGGGGGATATTTATTATAGCAAAAAGTTTAAAATATTGCATTTTTTTTCAAAATTGTCGCTCTATTTTTGTTTATAGCGCAAAAAATAAAAACCGCAGAGGTGATCAAATACCACCAAAAGAAAGCTCTATTTGTGGGGAAAAAAGGACGCCAATTTTGTTTGGGAGCCACGTCGCACGACCACGCAATTGTCAGTTAAAGCGACGCAGTGCCGAATCGCAAAAAGGGGCAAGGCCCTTTAGCTGCATTTTGGTCCGGGTCTTAAGTGGCTAGAGAGGTCTGCATACAAATACAGCCAGCTCAGGAATGCCCACTCCTCCAGACCTACACCCGCCTATCAAGGCATTTTGATATTTGCACAATTCCTCCAGAGAGGAGGAGTTATGCATACTTACATCAGCACAGGGGAGGCCCGTCCATTGTGAGCACATGGGCCCCGCATCCCTCCTTATCCATGCGCCTCCGCCCTCCTTATCCATGCGCCTCCGCCCTCCTTATCCATGCGCCCGGCCCCTTTCAGGACGCCGGGCACATGAATTCCTATGGCGGGGGTGTTTTTTGAAGCACTGATTAGAGCCGGAGGCTCTAATAAGCTTCAAAATAGGGTGGGCTCGGAGCGCAGAGCATTGCGTCTGGAACCCACCCAGGTGTGTTGCAACAGAGAATGAATATTCGCTGTTGCAACACCGATCCTCCTGCTGGCCAATCGGGAAGCGGGTCTGATACCCGTCACCCGATTGGCTGAAAGCACAGGCGATCCTACTGGCCGCACTGGGGAAAAGAGGAGGAGAAGAGCTGCTGGACGATGCCTAGATGCCCGATCCCGCCGCTTCTCGGGTTCCCCCGTTCCCTGTCACTTCTCGAATGCCTGCCGATGCCCACTGTCTAGATGGGGTAAGTGCCAGCGGTACCGACTGGCAGGGGGGGTTTGGTTATGTTGTTTTTGCCGCCCCCCCCTATAACAAAAAAACACCAGCAGCCACTGTATCGGCATTTTCTGTGCTTACAATCAGGGCTGAGGGCTCTTGAGAGAAGTACTGAGGCAGGAGGCTGCAATGTTTTCAGGAAGCTCTGTACAGCAGCCTGCTGCCAGACCACCCCCTCCCCAGCCATGATCTCCCTGCATTGTGTAGATCTTCAGTTCCTTCTAGTGGCCACAATGCAGTATTTTCCTGATTGAGGAATATCAGGAAAATACCACAAATATGGCCAGTAGATGGAGCTGACGATCATAGGAAACATATTTAAATGGGGGATTATTTGTGGCGGATGTGTGAATGCTGGGGCAATTCCAACAGCAGTTTTTTCTAAATAGTCCAATAGCTAGATTCAGGTAGGCAGGCGTATCGTTGCGGCGGCGTAGTGTATCGTGTTTACACTACGCCGCCGTAAGTTAGCGAGGCAAGTACATAATTCACAAAGTACATGCCTGCTAAGTTACAGGGGCGTAGCGTAAATCGGGCGGGCGTAATGGCGCCTAATTCAAATTTAGCTGAGGGGGCGTGTTTTATGGTAATGGGGGGTGACCTTACGTGATTGACGTATTTTACGAATGGCGCATGCGCCGTCCGCCTACATATCCCAGTGTGCATTGCAGCAAAGTACGCCGCACGGTCCTATTGGTTTCGACGTGGACGCAAATCCATATTCGCGGACGACTTACGCAAACGACGTAAAATTTTCGAATTTCGATGCGGGAACGGCGGCCATACTTAACATTACTATTCCAGCTATTTGATGGAATAACTTTAGGCCTGATAATGCGTTACGTAAACGGCGTATCTGTACTGCGTCGACCGGGCGTACGTTCGTGAATAGGCGTATCTAGTGATTTACATATTCTACGCCGACCGCAATGGAAGCGCCACCTAGTGGTCAGCCTAAAAATTACACTTTAGGATACGACGGCGTAAGACACTTACGCCGCTCGTATCTGAGCCTAATTTAAGCGTATCTGGTTTCCAGAATACGCTTAAATTAGCGCTGACGCAAATTCAGACTTAGGCCGGCGTATCTACTGATACGCCGGCCTAAGTCTTTCTGAATCCACCTACAAGTGTTTTGTTTCAGCCTTTTAAGTAATGCAGAGAATGTCCCTAGAATCTGGAACTATTGGAGGAAGAGGGGTCTAGTGGCCACCTACAGCAAATAGGGGGGCAACCACAAGGGCCCCCATATACCCAAACATAGCCCCGCCCCCTTATCTGAAAAGCCACCACCTCTTCTTGCCCCACCATCTGTGGTGCAGAAATCGGGAGTGATGCCCAATACAGAGAAGGTTTGCCCGCTCACTCTCGGGATTCCTTGGGCTTGTTCAGGTTGTCCCTGGATCTCACGTCATGGCTGCCAAGTGATGATACGCTTCCCCTCTTCTTCAGCAGGCGGGCAGCCTTGTCCTTGGCGGCTTCTGACATCTCTGTGAAAAGAGCAATGACATCTCTCAGATCCCGGGAATGAAACAAGTACATGAAGTTCTGACTTGGAGTGTATCTAAAGCCAAAGATGTGCTAGAATTAGAACCCCTGCTAGGTTTTTACTGCCGTTTGTGTCCCCCCCCGGGGAGATTCCCCCTCTGTGTCCCCCCCAGGGAGATTCCGGGTAACAATGAGGGCCGATTCACCAAAGTGTTCCACTGCATTGCAATAATACATTTATATTAATGAGCATTATAGTGCTATAGAAGACATAGGGCCAGATCCACGTAGCGCGGCGCATATATCCGCCAGGCGTAGCGTATCTAAGATACACTACGCCGCCGTAACTTTTTTTTTTTCCCGAATCCTCAAAGAATTTGCGCCGTAAGTTACGGCGGCGTAGTGTATCTTTGGCGGCGTAAGGGCGGGGAATTCAAATGGATGTAATGGGGGCGTGTTTTATGTAAATACGTCGTGACGCCGTCCGTGGGGGTGTCCCAGTGCGCATGCTTGAAAT